>NW_009917283.1:0-31549 GCF_000696875.1 Nestor notabilis | reverse complement strand
GGGAAAGGGTTTCAAAGCTGGAAATGAAGTGTAAATCAGTGCAGGAGATTACGTGTCTACCCCCTAGGACCTTTTAATGTCCTTCCTAACTTGAGCAGAAAATAAGAAATATGAGATTTCCTGTATAGTACAAGTATTCGAAACATTGTATTTTAGGAAACTCCAACATAAGGCTGTTGAAATATGTCTGACCACTCTCTGTCAGCCTTATTATGGGTCTCTGTAAGATGCTGGCATGCGCAGGCAGCTCCCACTCAGGACACAGGGAGCCTAGCAGCGAGGCCTGGCAGCGCAGGCAAATGTGCAGGTAAATCAGGAGTTTGGAGAGTTCTGTTTGTTTTGGTGAGCTGCCAAAGGAATAGGGAAGTGACATCCTGGCAGTGCAAGTGTCTGAGCTGTCTGATAGCTAGACTCATGTGAGATGGAAATCTTAGTAGTGGAATGACTTGACTATCTGCAACAAGCCTTTTCTCTAGCAAAATGACAATTTACTCTAATAACAGTTCTTGAAGGAAGTGTACAGTTTTGAACAGATTCTCCCCAGAAATATTTTTATGCTCCAGGAAAAAAAATTATATTAAAAAGTCAAACACTTGTCTTGCTGTATGTTCAAGTGTGTGATCTATATGCAAAACTATTCGGTCCAATGTACAATGAATATTTAATTGTTTATATAAATTTGAATATCCTCATGTGGAGGTGGTAAGAGATAACCACTCATGAAATGCCAGTTTCCAGGGAGCTGGAAGGAGGCAACTGTTCCATGCATGAGGGGAAGAATAAGCAGATCACGTATTTGGAATAAAATCTTTTCTATCCTGAGTAGCCCCAAACTTTAATGGTCTAAGTGGTTCTAAACCACTCTTGTTCCATTTCATGAATTTATTTTACAAAAAGGTTTAGAGTTTTTCTTCCTTTTTTTCTAGGAATTTTTTTCAAGAGCTTGCTCTTCCTAGACTTCCACAGACTGCAGGAGGCAAAGATGTTAATGGGAGAGATTGAGGGAGCTTAAGGAAGTTCACCAAAATTTTGGGTTTGAGGAAATTATTCTTTGTGTTTTCATTTCTTCATGAAGACAAAAGTTTAATACATTCCTTTCTAACAGAAATGTCATATTTTTTTCCAAATGCAGAAATATTTTTTTAAACCTTCTGAATCTTCTGGATGTAATTACATATCACAATAAGCATAGGTACATGGGTACCCAGCCATGTCATTTGGCAGCCTGAGAATCTCTGAGGCTTCAAAGTTGTTGCTGATCTGGGCCCTAAAATATCTTAAAAAATTAATCTTTTATTGGAGAAAGGTTTATAGAAAACACAAAAAGTGCAAGCAGGCAAATTATCAACCTGCAGAAATTAATATATATATATGCAACTTTGCTGTTTCAATGGGAACTTTTGTGCAACAAAGACAAAGCATCAAGGTGTTGGGACTGCTCCCTGAACACTGCAGTGCTAGTGGTTTACATATCCCTTGCCACATCCAGCCAGCATGGCAGTCTTGGCTTCACTCAAGTCCCACGACCGAGAGGTCTCCAACTTCCTGGCAGGGAACCCTAAAACCCTGCCACTCGTGGCTTTAGTTGTTATTCTGCAGTTACCAGAATTGTGGCTATGTTTAGCTTATCTGACACACTGCTGGGATGCCAGGTGACCCGCCAGTAAAGTGTGCTATCTCCTGTAGGAAACCTACCTGCTTCTGCAAATGGCTTATCACATCCTGTTCTTGTAGAACATTTCTACGCTGGCATAAAAGTCCAATGGAAAAAAGTTCTAGCTAACTCTACCAGGAATGGCAAGATCACTTCTGGACAGAACCCCTAGCATATGGCCGCTTTCAGGCTTAAACAGAGTTCAGATCTCTCACATCTGGAGAGGTACCATGACCTACTGTGCGGGTCACCATGAGTGTTCAATCAGTGGGATTTAGCTAAGACTTGAGGAATATACTTAAGTGTTGTGTTAACATCTTAAAGAAAATTTTGCCTTTCCTGAATATGTTTGTTTTTCTCAAACATCCAGAGAGGATTGGTCCTTCCTCAGTGTATATATACTCACTGTATGCATGTAAAGACTTTAGTGAGCTTATTAGCAGTGTATTATTATTAGTATTGCTTTTGCAAGGGGAATGAAGAGCTGTTTCTCATAAAATGAGCTTCCTGCAACTGCTCTGCAGTGCTTGTTTCATCTTCCACTTTCTGAGCTGCAACAGTCAGAGTTATTTTGAGTTTGTTGCAAATTAACAGGGAACTGTGCTCCCCCTTGTTAGTATGGAAACTAATGGATCAGGCCAGGTTCTGTGCTGGTGTTAATTGCTGCATCTCTATTTGAAGTCAATGGCACTGAATTATTTGCTTATAACAGAGGACTCAACCTTTCATTTTTCTTTTGACACACAGGCGTTGGTTATGCTGAGTTGGAAATCTCATTTGTGAATTTTTATAGACTTGGGCTGAGATGCTTTGTATGCTAACACTAGAGCTCTTATCTTGTATCCTTTTCTGTGGCTTTCACCACAACGTATAACCTCCCATTTCTATTCTAGCCTCATACAGGTTTTGAAAAAATCAGCAAGTCTTTTAGAAAGGAGTTCTTTCCCTCGTCTTTTGTCTCCAACATTTACATGTAGTTTTCCCCATCACACCTCTATTTCTACTGTGCAATTTTTTGTACTCCTATTCAAATTTTCCATTTCCTTTATTTTCCTCTCTCTCTGATTCTGTTTCAGGAATTTTACCAGAAATTTCATTCTCTACTTCGCTGCTGTATGAATAGTTTTATTTCTAGTTATTATCTTGCTATAAGAATCTTTCTGGGAATATCCATCATCTAGAATTGCATCCAGTCATTTTTCATATTTATCATTAGTCATATTTCCTTTGCTGTCCTCTCCTTTATACCCTTTCTCCATTCATCTTTGCCATAAAGATTCAGAATAGCTTTTGGATAAGAATTAAATCTTTCTTCCACTTACACATGCCCATTTGGAAGTGTTTGCTTTAAATAGGTCAGGCATTTCACTGATAAGTGATTATCAAAGGTATATTTTTTTATATTTTATGGCTATAAATTAATGAAGAATGTATTATTCTGTTTACTATTTACATGTGGATCCTTTCTACCTTTAAAACTGAGGTTTAATTATGAAATTCCATTTTATCTGCCTAATTCTTGTAGTTCTTTGAGACATCTTTAAAGATTAATAGTTGGCTAATTATAATAATGATGTTAATATAAGCAGTTTTCTGAAGGTAGTGAAGAACAGGATACACATAAAGGTTTGGCTAGGACAGTCTTATCTAGGGCACTTAACTGTCACCTATTTCATGAAAATGTGCTGGGTTCAAAAACATGACAGAAAAAATGTATTTCCAGGGAGAGATAAAAATTTTTGATCATTTTGATGATCTAATTCATAGAAAAGGCCTTCAACCAATTTTATAGGCACATACTACATGAGGGTAAAGGAGGAGGTCCCTGAAGGGAGAGATAAGGACAAGAGGTTTAAGTGGCAGGGGAACATAGTCATGGAAATTTCTTAAATTAGAATAATTTTCAACATAGCATATAAACATATCCTGAACCTGTAAACATCCTCCCTGCATGGTTGTACTCTCTAGAGCATGTGAGATTGGCATGCTCAAACAGCGTGGGTACCTCAGGACACTACCATGCATGCGCGGACTGCCTGGCAACAGTGACATCTAAGAGATAGATCATGCCAAGGTCATGGTTTTCGTTGAAGGCTGTGCTCAGGAGAAGGCAAGGACCATTCCAGAGGCAGTGAGAGGCCTCTGTGGGTTGCATAGTAATGATCCTGGAGAGTTGTCTGCTATAGCAGGATTCCTGTCTTGTCCTGGAATGAAAAGGAATAAAACTTCCTACTTCTAGAAATAGAGAAATTATTTTAGTGCACATAGAATACATTTGCTGCATAAGTAGCGTATCTGGATTTGTATCTTTCGTATCTCTTGTATGCTTTCCAGGATGAAACTAATTAATACCCTCATATGCATCAGAAAGGGAGGAGGTGGCCTTTTCTGGAGTATCCTCTTGTGTCAGAATGCTCACAGTTGGTATCATTCCAGAGTCACTTTTCAGTTCTGTTTGGTGCTTAAGCCTGAGCTCTTGTGTAAATTTTACCTTTGATGATGTGTTCACCACTGAATGAGGATGAGAACAAAGACAACCAAATGTCTGTGGTCTTCCAATACCATCCCATAATGGACATTAAGACAGTCAACTGCAAGTTATAGAGTAGCTCAGGCTATTGTACAGCAAACCCCCTTAAATTATGAACTCATATATGTTCATACTCGCATGATTATGCTCACATAAAAGTGAGCAACTTCAGTGAAATAATTTTCATTTATTGTGGCTTCTTGCATTTTAATAATGTTTAAATTATAACTGAACGAGGTGAACTAACCACCAAAAATTACTTCTGCCATGAAATCAAAGTATAAAAATTGTCTGTTCACTAATAACATGGATTTCTTCAAGGAAAATACTGGGCCAGGTAATCTTTTTATTCTCTTCTCATGTTTCTTCTTAAGATGTACAAAGAATTTGGAAATTTTTTTGCAGACATAGGGTTTAGAGACACATGAGGGAATTGTTTTTATTACTTGACACCCGTGGTTACATGAAGAGGTTAAAATGTGGCACATAACAGTGAAGAAATAGCACAATGCATAAAACAGAGGTAGCCTTGTCCCAGTAATGACAGCTTTATCCTTAGATAAGCATGTCTCCCTGAGGGAAACATACTTACTTTTCCTAATATTTTCAAATTTATGAATTTGAATTTATGGCCTGCTTGTATATTTGCAAGTAATATTTGTCATCCAGATTCCTGCTCAAGACTTGCTTTGTCATTTATGGCCTAATTTTAGAGAAAACCTATTTTCTAACACTGAATGATGATTACTTCATTTTAAAGGTTTGAGGTTTTTTCATAAGTTTTGACTCAAGAAAGCCGCATCAATAGTATTGTTCATGGGTCCCTGAAAGGAGGAAAAATACCTCAGACCTTTCATTTTGCGACCCTAGAAAGTAGATGGAGTTGCAAGTAGAGCAGTGAGTTTCTAGATGGGGAGTTCTATCTATGGCGCAGTGTTGAGAACAGAACAGTCTTCAGGAGAATATTGTGCTTGAGGGGAAAAAAAAAAGGTTTGTTTTAGAAAAAGCTGTGTTTCTGTCCCATTTAAATCCTTCTTTTTTTCTTTTTGTCTCTGACTGATAGCAAGATTTCTTCTTTATTATTTTATTATTAAATCCTTGGTTTTGCTTTTTTTTTTTTCCCTCTCGGAAATCCAGTAAATTTAGAGCAGTAGGAAGGGAAATAGGACCTAATGAAGTGAATTTCATCAATGGCTGTGGTATATATATCATCCATCATTTAATCAACATTAATACAAAAGTAGTAAAAGGTGGCAAATTTCATACCAAACTTTCAGAAGAATCAGAAAAGATCCTAAGAAACCAAGGGTCAGTGAATCTATCTTTTATACCAGACAAATATGTGGACTCATAGAGCATTTTAGGCTATTTAGCTGAATAACCATCTAAATGCCAATATCTTTTTGTATATTAATTAAATGTTAAGGATTCCCTTAACATTCCTTACATTCCAGAGAGTATGTAGAAATATGAAGTCCATAACCAGCTAAATAAATACACTTTATACTGAGTGATGCGTTTCCTATGTGCTAGAGTTACTAGAGAAATGATTATATATTATCTGAAGGAAGAGTCACTCTGTAGGAGAGACTCCTATTTCACACATTACTAAGGGTCTTCGAAAGCCAACAACATATCAGTAGGGTCAAGCCGGTATTGTTGAAGAAATGAAGCTGTCACAGGAAAAAAAGAACAATCCCTCATAGAACATCAACCATATAAATGATAGGGTAGGAGTATTGTCACATGCTTCGTTATGACAATACAAGAAAGTTAGAAGTGAGATCCAAGTACTATGTAGCACCTTCACAAAATTCTGCAAAAGGGCTGAACAGAGAAATACAGTTTGTATATGATTCAAAATTATTTAAAACAGACAAATCAGAAGCTGAGTGTCAAGTTGCAGAAAATCCTCATACTAACTAAGTGATAGAGTGACAATGAAATTCACTGTCATAAATGCAAAGCAATGTGAATGAATAAAAATAGTCCATGATAGCATACAGGTAATTAGGGCTGAGGCCATTATGAACACCCAAGCAAGAGATAAGTTCTCACTTTTTTAGAAAAAGTTTAGTAGAGGAAAGAAGTGAAGCACAAAGAATTTATTAAAACTTTCAGTACTTAAGAGAATCTGATGTGAAACTTGAGTTTCAATTGTATTTCTTTGACTAATCTTAAAAAGGAGTATGCAGCATCTTATATTGTCAATTACTCTTCAGTGATACAGCCATGAAGCTGCAGAGGAATTTTGCCTCTAATAATAGTTCAGCTCCAAGGACCCAGAAGATCTTTTCAAAGCTGCATAAGCAGCAGCTGGGCTCTAAACCTCACTGACTTCCAGTAGAGATGAAGTGCCATATAAACATATGTGTCTTTATTTGCCTCCTCCCGCCAACCACCTACACACAAACTAGCCTGGTTGCTTATCCACACTGTGTGGGCAGAGAATGGGAAAATAGCTCCTGGGAGTCACTCCTGCTCTCTCTTTGCAAGAAAGGAGAAAGTCTCGATTGTTCCAAAGGTGCTCTGACTGCAACTACGGAGTAGCAAAACACGACTCTGCCCTGGCAAGAGACACACATCCTGCCTGCTTCTTTCAGAAGTGAAAATCTAAGTCAAATGCTTGGGTGCCAGCACAGCCACAAATATCAGACTCTCCAGACAAGACTTGTTATCATCACTTAACTAATGAACATAGCTGAGATTTAGCACTTTCCCTCTTCCCACCTTATCCCCACACCCACACCATAAGACTTCAAATAGATGAATTAACTTCCCCTAGTTTAACAACTTAGAATTTTGAGTTAAGCATTATCAAAACCTTCAAAGTTACTCACTAGCTTTCCATAACATGAAAACATGGTTTTACCTATCAACATTTATTTATACTTATCTAAAGCTGATTGAATAATAAGAGGCTTTTTTAGTTATCTGGAACATTTCATTTGAACTGAAACAATTGTATTCAACACCAAATTCTTTAAGTATTTTTTAAAATGTTGACATGTTATTAGCAGGACAAAAGGACATTTCAAAACAAAAAAAGATTTCACGAAAATCAGTGTTTGAATTTTGAAAATATTTTGCATTATTTTCCAGGTATTTTTAGAATGTAAAAATTGAATGACTATCCAATATTATTAAATATTTTGCTCAGGAAAAGAAAGCAGTGGTTGTAAAATGTTACTGTATTTCAATCAGTCTCTCTCATCCTCAGAATCTACCATTAATAATAATTTTTAGAAGCTAAGACTTTATTCCAAGTTTCCACCTTAGGGGAGTTTTCTTTTTATCTTGGCATTGCAAATCACTGAAAAGAAGCATTTCGAATGGAAGGCATGACAGATCTTTTAAATGGAATATGCAGCTACTGAGCTCCACACTATAATTACTGTCATACTGAAGAAGGTTAAATATTTATGAAGAATGTGCTTTTTATCATTCAGTCTAATTTTTAAACCTGAATTCTGTAATTGCATTGAAATGCCAATAATCAAGAGGGGGTTCTTTCTTGGCAGTCGTAAGATTTTTACCAGTCTCATTTATTTGTGAAGTGTGGCTTCACAAATTTGTAGAGTTATATAAATTAAGGCCATGGAGTTTTTTCATTTTGAACCAAAAATACATAGAAAACAGTTCTGCCAAATAACCTATGCAGTTCATAACCAATTTTTTCCAGAGATTAGAAATTTGGCTTCCCTCTTTTATGTATATTGAGTTTTATGTTCCATCACTTTGTGAATTTTTTTACCTCTCCAAATTTGATTAGGCGAAATATCAATGTGAAAATTAATCTTAAATTCTTACTGGTGTAGACTGCCTTATTAAAATCCTAAAGTAAACTTCTGAAGAGTTTACTTAATGACCCAAATTTGCCAGATACTTGCACTTTAAAATGTTTGTTGAAAATCTGATCTAAATTCTGATTTTAACAATGCTATTACAGATATCTCTCACCTTCTTTTACAGTTCTATAATCAAAATACTGATTGACAAATAGTTGAAAATATTTCTGTTTAATAATTTGATAGATGCACATCAAGCCCTACCACTTTCATATGATAGTTTTATGTAAATAAAGCTAGAAGAACAGTCTGAAGAGATTTACTAAATAACTTATTCTAAATTATATCTTAAAGGACTATGATCTTATAGTTAATCAGGCTTTTAAAACCTTTTAATCTTTAATTTAAAATATTGTTTTGTCATTCGGAAACATTAGGGAAAAAAATTGCAGTCATCTAAAATGGGCTTAACGCAGGATCTGACACCTAAGTCTAAATCGTGACCCAAATTCTGCTTGCAAAATAAGTGCTTAAACCAAGAGGCATCTAGATGTTTTCTCAACACTTGATAGTTCCTCAGGTGTGGTTCACAAATTCCTGGCATTTGTGTAGGCCCGGAATGGACAAGCTACTTCCTACCTGTGCTAGGAAGTCAAAGTCAGAATTGAAGCAGAGATGCCAAAGTCTTTGGCTTGGCAGAGGAGGAACAAAATGTAATTCCAGCACAAAGCTACTGAGCTGGGCCCCTGTCATCATTGTTTTCTAGATATTTTCCTTAAATATCTAGCTGTTGGAGGAGAAGTGATGGCAATCTGACCATCTTTTATTTTACAGACTTGGGGTTAATACACTTACTTGGGAGATGATGCTTACTTAAAGAGAAAAGAAGTCCTGGGTTTAGTTGTTGATTCTAGGGCTATTTATGTGTTTACATTTTTGGTGGGTAGGGCAGGAAGAAAGAGGAGAAACAAAATAAAAGCAAATGCTTTGATCAGGGTGTAGTACATACCTACTTCCCCTGAAGTCTTTCAGAAGATAGGTCTGTGCATTGTGTGCTTTTCTACACGGCAGCACAGCTTCTGTCAAGGGTATAGGGGTCATACAGCATTCACCATCTGGAGAAGCAATGCATGGCTTTGACCACACGCAGGCTAGAGAGGGTCCTCTGCTTCGTCACAAAGTATATGAATCACTAGGAGAGGGTAGGGGGTTAGTTTAACTGTACTCTATGTACCTACCTTAGCAGTAAATGGATAGCGCATTCAGGATGTGATTTGTCTTATCTAAGAATAAATGCCTAAAGAATGTCAGGTCAGTGAACCCCTCCAAATGTTTCCTTCTTTCCATCAGCTGGAAAGGCAGTCTGACATAATCAGCTAAGCCACAGCAATTTAAAGCTGTGTGAAAAGAATGCTACCCACTAATACTCATACGAACACCATCACGGCACAACTTTGTTCTAAAAGTAAACGAGTCCTCCTCAGTTGTATGGAAGGTGTGCCCTTGTCCTCAGAAGGAGATGCTGGACTCAGCTTATGGGAGAGCTGCAAGGACCCTCCCCAGACTCATAGAATTGAGCACTCCATAGTGCAATGTTTTACATAGCCTAAGCAACTTTCTATTAATAGTGCAGGGTAACCCTTCTGAGGGACCTAAGTCTTCTTGTTCATTAAACAGGGAATATAGGGGCCCAAATTCTGGTGTGAGTTCTGTTCTGGGAAGTGAGGTAAGCGTTTCCATCCTAAGTAGGCCTGGCTTTTCACAGTTGCCAGAAAATATTCTAAGGGCTACAAGCATGAATTGGAAAAGGAAAAATAAAATTAGCTTTTACAGATTGCATTTTAATCTATCCAAGCAATAAAGCTGAAAATATATACTTTGAGAATTTGTTATGCATCTAGTATTGACTATGATTCTTTCTCCATTCAGTTTTGTTCTGTTGCCAACCTGAATGGAGTTAAATCACAGGAAATGGCAACAAGGTTGTTAAAGGAGTGAGAATGTAGAACAATGACACAGATAAGGCAGCTTAAGGTATACAACTTCAAAGAATTACTAGATATGAGTGGCTGCTGGGCTATTGGGAGACAAACTGGCTCCATCTAGGCTGGAATGGGGTAGTCTTCCTAGGGCTGTGCCTCACAGATCTGAAACTTCAAAGACTTTAGAAAAGGGGAGGGGGCATGAATAGATTAGGAAAGGCTATGAGGGATGAATCAAAGGAAAGCTGACAGTCAGTCTTTGAGAACCATGGGGAAACATCATGTATGGTAAACTGAGTGGGGTGCTGTTTTCTTGTTTTGTTTCTCTTTACCTCCAGGAATGAGGTTAGCTCAGTTCACGGGAAAATCAAAGCTTTCAAACAGTTCTGTAGTTCTTCCTACTTTTCAGGAATTCATGTTTTGCTTCTTGTTTTGCAGATGTGATCATTGTGTCATCATCTAGCTATAAATCTGTAGGTATGTTTGAGAAAATAGTCATGACCAATGTCTTATTGGGACTCAGATCAAGCCTGGGAGCTGTGAAATCCCACTCAAGAGAGATGGAATTAAGGTCTATCAACTCTGAAGTATATTCAGGGTGATCCAAAAGAAAGAGTTTCAGATATCTAGTAGCTGTAACAATGACCTTAATAATTGCTTCTTTAGCATTATGTTAAAAAAAACCCACAAAAACACATAAATCTGGATTCTTCCAGGATTCAGACTCTAAAAAGCAGATTGAGGACTGGCAAGATGTTGATAGGCAATTTAGATTGTGTCTGTGTTCTCCCGAGTGGCCTTGTACAGAAGTTATCCATGTTGGATAACAAAGAAAACTAAAACATAAAACACTGTATTATTCAACCTTCGCTATCTATTCTCTATTCAATATAATTTTTATCTATTCTTTATCAAGTCAGAGAGTTTCTTGCAAAGCTATTTTTCTGCATCCTTTCCTGCTCTGTATTCACAAGTGCATAAGTATTAGCTCTAAATTCTGTTTACATTGTGTTATAGTATTGTATTACATTTATTTCTGATCAGCTCCTAGGAGGCGCAAATGCCTTCAGGTGAACAGTTGTGACTTTTTTGGCTCCCTTAACTTCAAGTAAAACAAGAGTTGTAGGGGCATCAGTGTTCACCAGGTTGCTACATTCAGAAAAGTACTGTCAGAATAAAATAGGTCTGTAGCGATAGGACAAGGGGGAATGGGTTTAAATGTAAACAGGGAAAGTTCAGGTTAGACATAAGGAAGAAGTTCTTTACAGTGAGGGTGGTGAGGCACTGGAATGCGTTGCCCAAGGAAGTGATAAATGCTCCATCCCTGGCAGTGTTCAAGGCCAGGTTGGATGGAGTCTTGAGTGACATGGTTTAGTGCGAGGTGTCCCTGCCCATGGCAGGGTGGTTGGAACTAGATGATCTTAAGGTCCTTTCCAACCCAAAACGTTCTATGATTCTATGGATCTATGATTCTATATTAAATCTACTAAGCCAATACTTGTTTTGCTTAAAATATGTTATCTTAGTCTCTTTGTTCTTCAAAACAATTTCAGTATTCTTGAAACTGTAGGCATTACAGGCAAACTGAGAATAGTTGAAAGATTCAGAATGGATAAACCATTAAACATGAGTTCTAGCATTTGAGTGGAGTCCTTTCTATGTCTTTAGCAAGAAGCTCATCTTTAACTCCAGTTACATTGCTTCAAAAATCACTGATTTGAAAGGCATTTGGAGTAAACTGGAGTGGTAAATTCTTAGCATTCTAAATGCTAGAATGATAAGATTTAAGGGGTCTAATTTGGAAGATCTGGAGAAAAGCTGTTTATTTCCCAAAACATCTTCATAGGAATCCTTAGGGGTAATCCTATTATGTCTCCTTTTGAGAATCCCAGACTGATTTCATACTTAAGTACTCATGAAATTTTAAAGAACCTGTATTTTTTTAATTCTATTTTGGATCCTTGCCTAACAACATTAATGCAAGCAAGTTCTAAATTACACTTAGCAGAAAACATAGCACAGAAAAATTCAGCATTGTGTAGCTGTTTTTGCAAGTAAAGCTGTGAATATTTTTGTTATACATCATCTGGACACCTGAATGTTGTCAGAGACTTTCAGATGTTGTTTAAATCCTGTACACATTTTTTAAAGCCAATCAGGGAAAACAGCAATGGAACATAATTTTTACCAACAGTACTGTAAAAGGTATGTCATGTTACATTGCTTACTTTTTGTAAGAAGATATGAGGTACATATCGCTAGCAAGTGTATAAGCTTTCAAATGATTTGATGCCAATTTATTTAGGTGAAAAATTAATTTGCATTCTGATACTCACCCACAAAAGTCAAACAGAATAAGACTCTGTTTATTTTATGGGACTGTTAACTATAGAATGGTGATTTACACTTCCTATAATTAATCCTCAGAACAGCAAACAATCTGTTCAATTATTTTAAATGATTTAAAGGAATGTTACCTCCTGCAAATGAAATATCAATATAACCATTTTGAAAATATTGAAAAGCTTGGTCCTTTTAGCAGTTTATTATTTTATTTACAAACCTTTTTATACTGCTATGTTTCATGTATCTGTTTGCTTTCTGTTGTTTTTACTAGAAAAGAATGTAGTGCTATCTTTAGCTTAGCTTAGCTGAATCTATAAATCTAATAAAAGTAGCCATTGACCTCACTGTTGCAGCACCTTTTTTTTCCTGACTGCTATTTTCTTCTCCTCTTCATGATTTCTGCAGAAGCAGGCAGAAGCAGGGCAGTATAGCCCATTTTGTCCTTACATCAAAGTTCACCTAAAGCTCCATTTTGCTTTCGTGAGTATTTTTTTCCCCAGTTCACAATAAAAAGAACAGCACCACCATGTCTTAGTGAGACCATATCCCCATGATTTTGAGAGAAAACCTCTATTGTGGCATGCAGTGAATGATGCCCTTGTGAATTAAAATGTGTTTGCTGTGGGATAGATGCTAATGACCATTTCTGAAGTTTGTGTTAACTTCCAATTTTTCCCCTTGAGCTAACCTGCATTTGATGTAGGTTTCACGTGTCAAGAGAGAGCCCTTTTGAGGACATCTCTTGATCTAAACCAGATTGAGGGAAAAGAGCTAGAGATTCCACAGTATTCCTCTGGGGAAGTTATAGACAGAGCTGGTCCTCTTTCTTCCATGAACGTCTATATGAATTATATAATAAAAAAAAAGAGCAAAAATACTTAGCAACTGCAGATTTCTATGTCCTCTTATCTAAACTACGGCTGGCATCTGAGCATAGTCATGGCCTTGCTCTGCAGTTTATGAAAGTCTTTCTCTGTTCACTGTGTCAGTCATGTGAGAGACCTCTCTTATCAGATCAGCATGATCCTTTCAGGCGCGCTTCATTCAATAAAGAGCAGCGAATGTGGTTGCTTCTGCTTTTCAAATTGGCATATTAACCCGGACAGTCAGAATAGAAGTCACTGCTTTTTCTGAGAGATTGCCCATGGAAGCTAAAAATGTGTTAGGAGGTGATTAATAGGTGCCTTTCAAAGGAATGATGACTGTTCTTACAGTCCACATCTCATAAACCAATCTGCAATTGTCTGCTTTGTCTTATTGCTGAATTGTTTGCCTGCATGAGCAAATTGGCACTTGCCTCAGTAACAACTCCTGCATATTCTTTCTGATTTGTTTTGAAGTGTGAAATGGAGAGAGGGAAACTGGCATTTCCTTCACAAAAGGCATTCACTTAATATACTAGAAAAGGCAAAAAACCCTGGTAACTTCTTCACTGATAGACAAGCTCCAAGAAAGCCAGAATAAAAATGTTTTTTCATTCATTAGCTGTCTATCACTTATGCTTCATTTACAGGTGTCAAGACATGGGTAATTTACTAGACTTTTCTAGGGATATAACAGAAAAAGAACTTGATCCACTACAAATCATTACTTTGGACCGCAGAACACAAATGAACCATAACTGCTGGGACTCTCTGCATCCTTCTGTAGCATTTAACTTCATTATCTTTTTTTGATAAATTGTAAAGGAACATATCAAATTAGCATATTATTGACTGTCTTGCTGGAAAATCTGTAGGAGCAAGCATGGTTCTAAATTAGCTCTGTAAAAGATTGAACAAGTCAAATCTGTGCAAGGTAAGTTTACATAGCATGCATTGGATTGATAGGCAGTAACTAAAAACTGAATTGTGCTTATTTGAGGGCTGGAGGTTTTACAAGACATGAGTGAACACTTGTATTCTAGCTAATATCTACTTGATTTCTTGTTCTTTGAAAGATATCTTGTGCTATCCAACTCTGCTATAGAATTTTAAAGATTTTTTTTTTCTGTCGTACAGTTTGGCTACTTTAGGAAGGATGGCTGAATAATCACGTTGTTCTTTTCTGGGACTAGAGAGGGAAGACTTTAGTCTCATTTTAATAAAGTCACACCACTTCAGAAGTGCCAAGGGATTATGCAACAACTACAGATAATTTTTGTTTTCTTCAAGTCCCTTTTCCAATGATTAAAAGTATAACAAAGGTTGTTGGCTTTAATGAACCTGTGTTGACCTAAATCAGATGAGAGTTTGGTTTACCATCTGGAACGGTCTAGTGTATGTCTAATGTCTCTGTATTTTATTTGATGATTTGGGTTTCTTCCATTATTTCACTTCCTATAATGCTAAATTCCTGTGTGACAGTGGTTTAAAGAAAATGCACAAAAACTACATCAGTTCCCTGATCCAATCCACAGGATAACTGCCCACGAAGTTGTACCAGTCCTAAGGCAGAACAACTAGAGGGTGGGAATACCTCAAGGTGCTGTAATATCTGAAGACTTCTGTAGTTTAATAGTCTAATTTTTGGTGGCAGTGTTGGAATGAAAGGCTGTCGCGCACTTAGGTCTGCTCAGGGTTGCTTGTATTTGCAGAAACGTGTGATGACCTGAAGCGGGGACCTGAAGCAGCTGAAAAAACAGGTTTTGTTTGGGTTCTTTTTGAGCTGAATCTACTCCTGTTCTGGCACAGCTCTGATTAGCTTTGGCCAGATTAAGCAGTATCTCTGAGTGTTCAACCGTGGCTTGCATCTGCTGAAATCACATTCTGAATTACTGGTTTGGGGAAAAAGAAATGTAGGGGTATCATTCCCTGGGAAGTAGTTATTACTAGACAAACGAACACAAGAGTTGATGGCCTGTCTGCCAAAGAAATGGCCACATTTTGAAGAGCTGAAGTCCTTCAGTTAGTAGAAGCAATGCCAAAACTGTCTCCTGAATAAGGTAATGAAGAGTTTAGCAGCAATATCATCCTGCTGTCTTCACTGCGCACAGTGTCCTCCCAGCTGGTTCAGCGTAACTGTTTATAAGGCAAGCAGTTATGTAGGTGGAGAAGACAGCTGATTCTGCTAAGCTACTTTCTCCTTTATGTTTAAATCGTTCTTTCCAGTAGACTCACAGCTAAACAGACCAATTCAAAGCTAGTAACCTGGGGCACAGGAGAAGACAAAAACATCTTTCAGTGACAGATGAGAGGCAGCAAAATTCTCATGCTTGTGATAAGGTGGAGGGAACATACCAGGACTCTGCAGGTGCCCACAGAGACTGTGACACTTGTTTTACCTTTGCTCTGAGAACAGGAAAGGCCTTCTTTTTCACTTTCCTGAGCTGTCAACCCCTGTTCAACTTCATGAACAGTTAATTCACTTGCTAAAATCCATTTTTCATGCATTACCTTATGTGTAAGGGATAGTAAATCCTTTCCTTTATTTACCATGCTTGAAATTTAACTTTCTTTCATAAGGCTGCAGAAAAAAAAGCTCTTGTATGAGTCACAAAAAGGTGCGTTTGAGGCAGTTCAACTTTTACATTATTTTCTTTTCAGTTTATGAATGTCTGAGCACTAGCTGACTCAAGTTTATAAAGTATGAAAAAACAGCACTAGGATTTAACATTATTTTATGTTAAATAATTAACTTAGAAAACTAATACAATATCATAGGCATGACATTCAATATATAGCTATATTCAATAATAAGTATCTTATGGAATTCATATAACTAAAGCCCACACAAGAATAAGGAAGCTGCCAAAAGCAGTATCATATCCAGTTGGCTTAGTCAGCAAGAAACCAACTGGTCCACAGATGCTCTTTTTTTTTCTATGAGAAAATATCCTCTTTTGCAAGTTTCCTGTCTGCAAAATGTTTAATATGAACTCTTCTCCTCCTGCAGGCTGTAAATCATTTATTCATCAAACTCTTTTATTTGTAGCAGATGGAAAACTTAGCACAAATTTAAAAACAAAAAAGGGGAAGATTAGACACTTAGGTGAATAATAAGTCTAATTGCATTATACTGTACTGACTTTTAAGAAAGGCCTTAAGGCATGGGAATCAGCTGATACTCAGATGGATTTGGATACTCAGATGCCTTTTCCCTGTTTGGGTAGCATAGAGAAGAACAGGCAAGAAGCTGTTTTTCCTAAGAGTACTTGTTCATCATAGGTAAAGATGTGAACACGGGAAATGAGGCTATGATAAAATGCTCCTCTGCATCCCATGTTCCTTTACTCTGCCAGTGCCCTTGTCTGTTCATGTGGCTGTCTAGTCCTGGTCCCAGTGCCACAGGTATTCTGTTTCTGTGCATTGTGTGGGGTTTTTTCTCTCTATTATTCCCCATGCACAGGAACACATATATTCATGCAAGAAAATGGTAAGACACTAAAATAAACAAGACATGGTATAGTTCAAATTCCTTTTCTTCCAGCACATGGACACTTATGCTACTTTTCATTTAGCTACATTTCAGTAAACCTTTGTTAACTGACTGTATAACATAACTTGAATTCCTGCTCTTTGTACTTTACATAAAGTCATAATGGGAAAAAAGACCCTATTCCTATATGGATCAAGAGAATGGTTCTCAGACTGTTTCCATTACTTCAAAAGAAATACTGCTACCATTCATAGAATGGGTAGAAGTCTCATAATATTGCCAATAACATAACTGCTATTCTAGCAACAAGAAAAAAACATTCTTTTGCTTATATATTTCTATTTACCAAATGCATTAGGTAAGTACTCACATATGATGGTGTGACAATAGCTTCTTCTGTCATACAGTGACACAGACCAAATAAGTTGAATTTTATTCAATCTGAGTTTAAAACGTATCAGAGCAAACACACAAAGTGTGTTTTGAACCCCATAAAGCTGAGATTTCTCATGCATTTGAACAGTATTCTATAAAAATATAATCAGATCATGGGTCTATTTTCTTATAGAGTGATGATAATTAATTATAGGACAGATACAATACAGCAGTGTACTGGAGCGGAAAAAGGAATTTTACAAATTTCAGCAATAGGAGATACTCCAAGAAGTCTGGTGTAAGAATCTTCCATTTGTAACTGCTACCTGCACTAAACTGTGCTGATTCCTGGAAGATGGCCCAATCATTATTGTTGAAATACTGCTGACTAATTAATTGAAAATCAAGGAGAGTGGGCATGTTACTTGTTGTGCTGTTTTACTGTGAATGCATACACGTTCCCATTTCTGTAATCCTCATCCAAATTAAGTAAAGAAGAATTTTGCTCTTGACTTCAGAACAGTCCTTTGTTCAAGCCAATGTTACTTCATAATTGAAGCTATGTGTCTGAGTTGTATTACAATCTCTTTTTTTTTATACTAGGGGATCACTCATGCATCTGCTGTTTGGGGTTTGGCTCTTCAGCTGTGTTTTGGCAGAGCATAATGTCAATAGCAAGTAAAAAGATGATGTCATTATGCTAGGATTATTGACTTGGAAGTTAATTGAAGACACTGCTTTCATAGACAACACAAAGTGATAATGCAAGCCAAAAATTTCATGTCCCTTATCATTAAAAAAAAGTGTTCTCAGACCAATGAGACCAGCTGTTCATATGCATCCAGCTGCTCCCCACCCTGACTTGCATATTTTATATATCCCAGAAGGCATTTAAAACTGCAGCATCACTGTAGAGTTTATTGCATTATTAACTTAAAAACTACATCAACTGTTGTGTGGTAGTTATGAGAAAATTTACTGTGGGTGGGTTATTGTTGAAGGAAAAGAGAGTACTGTTCTCCTTTGCTAATATTCTAGGAGTGATAAATGCAATTTCATTTATTTTTGTTAAGCAAAATATCAATAGATTTTTTTTCACTCATAAGATACTTGCATGGCTTCCATCTGTAACCAGCTTTCCCAATGCAACTGCAAACTGAAGGAATTAACATTGAACGTAGAACCTTTCCAGCACAACTGGGCACTTAGGCAGAGTCATATAAATAAAAACCTTTCTTAAATGTTTAATCAGCTATGCTAGATAAAGCAGAAGAAAGATACATGAAAACATGTCTTATCCCCTCATATTTCTCTTTAGACAGTTGAAATCTGTGTGGATGACAATAGAGGATGAGAATCCTGGTTTTCTGCAGAAACTGAGTCTGAAAATGCTTGTAGACAAGGAAATAGGAAATGACCAGCTTCAAACCCCAAAGAAATGAAGTTTTCATCTAAAATATTCTGTGGTGGCGAGTCTCACACATTCATCAATGAGTGTGGCTCTACCATATTCCCAATGCAAATAGGCTCAACAAGATTAAAAAAGATTATTTTTTTTTTCTGAGATGTTCCAAAACAATGTTGATTTATTCAAGCACAGTAGATGTTATTTCACCGACATCATCAGGGAAAAGGTACCAGGAACAGCAAAGCACATGTAAAAGGATCATACAGCACCAACAGTAGGTGTAGCAATATTCTTGATGAACTAATAACTCGTGGGTTTTTTCCTAAGATATTTTTTTCCCTTTCCATACTTTTTGGGCAACGTTCATGGTATAATCTTTGTAGTTTAAACTTTGTACTTTTCAGGTACAATATCTGGCTTTCAAAGACTCACACTAATCTATGTTGTGAAGCAAAGGGCAGAACTTAATCCTGCAGTGCCACCCTGATTAATGACTTGATTGGCATTTCTTTTTGTACTCAACAGGAGTGGTAGGCTTTGAATGGGATATTGGATGCCCATAAAGTGTTGTGTTTATTTTATATTTGCAAGAGTGATCACAGACTTGGCTAGCTGCCCTGAGGGAACAGGCCTCTGCAGCAACGCCCAAGTGGTTGCACTTTAAACTTGAGAGGGTAGAGTTTTACAGAAATGAATACCTGCATTGCATAACTCTGGAAAAGTGTTTTCAGGGATTTTTTTCTTTCTTTCTTTTATGAATAGATACGGGCCGAATTCAAAGCTCGCTATTAGTGTTTCCATAGTTTCAACTGGGATGTGTGTCAGCTTCCTTCATTCTCTCTTTTGTTGGCTTTTGCTGTTGTTTAGCACTTTTTTAGAAACTAACAAACCTTTAGCACTTCTTTAGTCTAGCAAATATATTGAAACATAGTAATGCACGTGTGGAAAGTGAATGTTTCTCTCGTTAAGCTGAAAATTCATACTTGGAATCCTAAGTTTTAAATATCGTAATTTTTGAACTTAGAGCATCTATGGCAAGTAAATATTACCATTATTATTAGTGTGGGTGTGATTTATTGTCCATCACCACCATAGCTACTACACAGCTATCTGCGCAACCTCCAGCATAAGGCGTTGTACAATCATGCCATGCCTGCATGAAGCATACATGCTTTATATGACATCTTTCCTGTAGACCCCTTTGAACTTAGAGTCTGTGGCTTGAGTCATGGGAACTCCTGCTTGAGGTTGTCTCCCTGAACTTGTCACTTCCCCTCCTGATCCTACAGAGAAGATGCTATCAGGTCCTAGCAGTAACATGGTAATAGTGACCCAGTGGTTCGTGCTCTATTTCTCTTTCTACAGAAACAAACCATGTTGGGCAGGGGGAGAAATGTGCACGTATCCTGCTTAGTGACAGGCAAGATAGTGGTATCAAGTAGCATATACATCTAAAAGTATTCCCAGTACCAACATCAGGTGTCAATATTGTCCTGCCACTCACAATTCAGTACTTATGACCTATGCTGCCCTTTATGACCTGCTGCAGGTGAACTTGATGCAACGCTGCCTTCTTGTAATCCCCTGGCTCCTGGTCAAATAACCTGGTAGTACTTTTTTCTTTCCCAGCAAAAAATGATGAATGTGGCAGGCTTAGTCTGGGGCTGTGGGGAGGCACTAGTGAAGGTGGGTCTACACTATGGTGGGAAGCCTTTCATCTGGGCCAGAATCTCTTAGGTCCAGATGGCTCCTGCAGATCACATTAGCAAGTAAATGGGATAATGAGTGCAGAAAAAAATACCACCTCACCTTACACAAAGACCCCCTGAACTTCTGTTTTCTAAAATGTTGATAGGAGTGGGATGGTACTATAATCCTGATGATTTTGGCATCTGCCTCATGTAAGATTTGATATTATTGCCAACAGAAACTTCCCCTCTTTGTGCATAGTGGGTCAGCAATGGACCATGCAGGCACAATCCAGTAGCAAACAACTGCTTTCCAATCAATTCACTAGGCTACAGCTAAATTTTTAAGGAACATTTAATGGGAATCTAAACGGGAGTTGAATTTTAAATTCTGGCCTTCCAAACTAGAAACTGATGAATAAAAGAGAAAGGAAAGATGCAATTCAGAAAATATTTTATTGAGTACAATACCATTTAATTGTAGACTTTTGTCAAAGGTCTACTTTATAAAACACAACCAACCTCTCTGAGGTTGAATACAGCTTGGGCAGGTGCACAAGGAGTGGGAGATAGAAGGGCAACATCTGCAAATATTCATGCAAGCAGCATAACATGGGATGTTTGCATCCAGATGGTACCTTGTCATAGTGCCCAAGTTTGCACCATCTCACCAGAAAAGAAATTAATGAATCCACATTTAAATTTTATAAAGGGTTGTAACAATCAGTTACAAGTTCAAATTTACAGGGTGCTGCCATTGCACATTCAGCAGCTAAACTCAAGATCATAAAATGAGAATTGGGTGCTCAGGATGAAAGTACCATAGTAAGCCTTGTGTGGAAACAAGATTAACTCTAAACTCCAGAAATTGATGGCTAACAAGACATCATAACTACTGTAGACAAGAACAACTGTAATTTTTACCAATGTAGTAACATCTACTTTCCATTTATAGCAGAGGGAAGATGATAAAAGTTCCTGGAGTTGGGGTTAATCCCAGAACACATAAGTCTAATCAAGACTTGGCATTATGGTTCTTGGAGGGAGATTAAATGAAGAGTAATCCATAGGCAATTTTCAGCTGCATAAAGCCCCTGCTCAACTCATAGAAAACAGCCTTAAATGGGGTATAAGTGTGGTAATATTTATAGGAACGAAGTTGCTGCTTATTGGAATGTAGACCAACTAATTTTTATGCCTAAGTGTTCATTTTCAGGGATGGCAAAGCGTAAATGTGCTATAAAATGAGGAAACAGTCATAAGCAACCTTGAAAATGTCCCTATATTGCTTAAATTCTTCTCTCAACCCTCCTTCTTCATGAAGTGTATATACATTCAGAGACTGTAGGAAGTTTTCAGGTTGATCATAATTCTGAAGGTAACTCTGGCTTTTATGAGCTGGTCCCCACCAGAATCTTTAAAAATCTGCCATAAAACCTGTACTGTACTGCTGAAGAATTTGAGGAGCACTTGTTATAACAGTAAATACAAAGGTAAGTACAGCAGTTAATACGTTATATTACACAGAGACTTCCATTGTCCTTTGGGTGTACACATCCCAACAAGTCTAAGTACCACCACTTTATCAGGAAATAATTTTTTTAAAGCAGGATGGAACAATTTGCTAACTACAACAATATCTTCAAATGAAAAAGAAATTATTAAACCAAATTTTAAAGCAAGAAAAATGTAAATGTAAAGTTTAGCATATTAATTAGCAATTAGAGGAAAAAGTACAGAATAGTCCAGAAAGGCCAAAGTATTGAAATAATTCTGAAGGGTTCTGTTGAAATGAATTTCTTATTTATTAAAAAGACAATGCATTTTCAAGAAAGCATCTTCTGCAGTGAAATAATTTAGTTTCTTCATATAGACGCATCATACACAATGTTAACAACCATGAAAAACAATACAAAATGCTTTCAAATTTAACAAGTAGAAAAATATAACTAGTATATATGGCAATTGTGAATCTAATACTGTACAGAATTATTTATGGATTTTACAAATAAATTATAGCTTAAATGCCCTTTTTAAAATTTCTAAGTGTACACTGGAACATAGGTTCTGAAGCTACCACTAGCTTGCCACAAATGAGTGCCAGTCAAATGTTCTGCCCACAAGCTCAAAAAACTTCTTGTTGGGTTCGTGGAAATATTCATGCAGTTTCTCAAGTAACCGGGTATCTACTTGTGGGTGTGCTCGTCCTTTTGACTCGTGCAAACAACGCTCTCTACCACTGTCCCTTAGGCAATAGAAGCCTTTAGTTTTATTGAAATAAAAGTTTGAAGCATTTATCTGTGGCGATAACATCAAAAATCTCTCTACTTTCTCTATTTCTGGGAAGGGATCTTTGATTAGTTTATCCCCATCTACAATGTGGATATGATCAAGAGGAAAATACTTCAGCCAGTTTTGCATGTGAATGTAGTATAAGCTTCTGTTTATTGCCTTGTAGCCCACATTGAGTTCACCATCTTTAATCAGGAATTGTTCAATGGATGGATACGGCTTGTGCTTCTGCATGTGATTATAGAACACTTGGGTGTAATCTGATAGAACTCTCTCACTTGGGTCTCTCAAAATAAGGAGTAGTCTTATTGATCGGTTCATGTTATAAACTCTTTCAGGCACTTTAGGTGATGTAAAATACGCTGGAGTTTTTTCCACTGTGATCTGATGGGGATAAGAGAACGGCATCTGATTAATATACCACTGCAATCCATTTCTGTAATGATCTTCCCAGTCAAAGAAATGAACTTCACTTTCTGCTGCTGCAATATCTGGATGGAGACTCAACATCTCTAACAAAGCTCTCGTTCCACCTTTCCTCACTCCAATAATGATAGTATGTGGCAGCTGCCGGCATGATCCATTGGAATGAATGTTTTCCTTGAAGTCATTTTTTTGAGATGTTTTCTTTAAAAGCTCTCTCTGAACAGACTGAGAAGAAGTCTCTGCCTTCGAATTTATAGCCGGTCTGGAAGGCACTACCTGAGGTTGAACAATAAGCAACACAGCTCCCAGCAGAAAAGCTGCCATGACAGAAGTCCTTAGTCTGGTTTCACTCAAGTAGGTAATGGGGCATAGAGTGATTTCCACCGAGAACAACCTTTAAAAGTTGTTTTTGTTTTGCTGAGCGAACGTGTATTTCTCAAACAGAAAATCTGCTGAAAGAGGAAACAAAAAAAGCAGCACGTTATTTTATACTCAGATGTATCTCTACTAAAGCCACACTGCAAGTATCTTTTGCTTTTCACAACTGTACAAATTTGTTTAGCTTTCCCAAATCTAGGCTCATAGGTCATTTAATTAAATTCTTTAAAAGACAGGCAAAGACAGGCACATACAATAACACCATGAGAAAATGATTTCCAGGCATCAGGAGACATGAAGATTCTGAATCTTCCTCTTGCCCCAAGATTCATTCAGAGTATTATTTTTTTCCTTATTTTTTAAAAATCTCATTTCATCGGAGTTGAAGCACAATCACAAGAGAATTAAGTGGGTTTTTCTTATCTGCAAGATTAGGTTTACCTTAGGGAAAAAAAATAAAAGGGTAAAGGTATGGACTGGACCAAAAGGCATTCCTCAAAGCTGAGGATCTTGTAGGAATTCTGGGAATTATAGCCTCCTAAAGGACCACGTAACAGCAACTTTAGAAGCAAAGCCTCCTGGAAGAAAGACTCATGCAATATAGAGCTGCCCAACTATGGGAAGGCAATGTTCTCCTACAAAGACATTAAGAAGAGGTTTAAGTGAGTAGAAGACCAAGGAAAAGTTGAGTTTGTGTCATTTTTTTAAGTGAAGTTAACATTTGCTTTGTGTTTAGGGTTTCCAAAGATAGAATCAGTTGGTATGCACTCCAGCCCTGCAAAAAGGTAAGTGAATGAAACCATAGGCTATAGAATGCATCAACAAAATGCTGAAAGAACAGTGGTCCAGACATGATACTCAGGAAAGAAAATACACAGTGGATACTTCTGAAGGTTATTTCAAGTTAGCCAGCAAGCTGTGATGTAAACAACTAGCTTCACACTTTATCAAAAGACTACTAAATACCACCACTGAAATCCATTTAAGACCAGGGTTTTTTTAATGTAATGTTTGAAGTGAAATCTTAATGGCCTCACACATAGCATAGATGTAAGATTGCCATGGTATGAGCAGGCAGTGTATACAAGACCCCTAAATTAAGATGCCTTCCAAAGACTTTATAACCTCAGTGGAGGGCTGGTATAAGTGTGATTTTGGTATTGTCCAACTCCATTTAGAAGTGGAAGCCATGATGGCAGAGCACCTCACTGCTTTGCCTTAGTAGCACTTACTTAGTACTGTAATTATGACTTTAAGCTTGGAACAGCATGTACTGTATCAGCTAACAAGGGCTGAAATATGAAATTACCTATGAACAACCTGAGGAAATGCAAGGGCTAGGTTTTGGAAATTCTCCAGAGAATCTGAAAAGAAACTAATGACTTTTCCATAGTAAGCTAAGTCCCAGTGTGACAAGGACTAATGATGTGTTTCTAAGTGATCTAGAAGGTTCTGTTTGATAGCTCTGCATTCACAGAGGTCATGACTCCATCCTGAATGGGGCAGGTCTGCTTCCTGATGTTTACCACAGATTATTACTTTTATGCTTTCCCTTTTTCTAATCACTTTTAAAGGGCTACAAGGCAGCGATATTATTAGGAAGCAGAAATCAAACCTGGGAGAAGGTAGCAAAGTGTCACGATAAATGTGAAGTCAAGAGTGTGTGTTTGCCTGTATGCCTGCAGGCTTTGTGCTTATGGGGATACCCTGCCTTGGGAAGGTCATTCCATGGGCTGTCCTGTAACATCTAATGCGAGGCAACTTTGCAGAGGAATTTGTTGTTCTTCCATTTTTGGTCACTGTTAAGTTTTATCTGGCTGAAAGAGCTCCATTTTGGCTGTTGTCATTAATCTGCTCTCTCCCTGTCCTCATCATTCCTGTTAATCTTAGCTTAATCTCCTTCAGTTTTAATAAGAAATAATCTTAATTGTTAGCCCCACGCTGAGGATGTTGGCGGGGGGACACTGGGTGATATGATTCAACTGAAGTAAATGCATGGTGGATATCCCCAATGATCTATGTTGCCACCACGTTCAGCCAAAACGAGCAAATGGTACGGCACTAGCCAGATGGGATCAGGGACTTATGGGCAGTTTAGTACGTAACAGCAACAAAACATCAACTCTTGCTGAATTTTAAGGTCACAGATTAAAAGAATAGCCACTTACTCCAGAGTATATTTTAAGAGTCGCTGGCTCCATAAATAGTAAGCCTGAGTTGTTGCCTTAACACCTTACTGCAAAAGCGTAATAGGATTCCAGTGAGGAACAGGTTGTACTGTTGTTGAAATGAGTTAAAGCCTAATGGCAGGAATCCTTGTTTCTTCATAGTCAGACTGAAATATGCTATGCTAATAGCCATGTTCTGCAAGAGGCCGTCTGCGGAAAGATTAAGTTTTAGCTGCTAGTCTCCAATATTAGTGACAACACCTTGCTGGGATTATTTTTCTTTTTATTTTTTTTTTAATAAATAAACTATATATACCAATTTATTGGGACCATTAATTTTTAATCTATAGTATGCATACTACACAGTTGCCAGCTTTCTTTACTCAAGCCTTCCTATGGCTGAGTATAGCATGGGAATGTTTGGGAAGAAATAAGAGACGCAGCAAGGTGACTCTTAACTGCAGCTCTAC
Source organism: Nestor notabilis (assembly GCF_000696875.1). Lineage (NCBI taxonomy): Eukaryota > Metazoa > Chordata > Aves > Psittaciformes > Psittacidae > Nestor > Nestor notabilis. The sequence continues at coordinate 5,688 of NW_009917283.1, read as the reverse complement.
TCTTGTTTTGGCTGGAGTTACTCTTTGAAATCAGACTTGTGGGATATTACAGGCATACGACCAAAGGCCTCACTTCAGATAGCTTTCTGAGCCTCAGTGGAGCTCTGTCTCAGTGTCTTCCCATTCTTAACTCAAAGAATTTTGGAGAGAGAGTTTTTCCTAAATAAACAAAAGCAACTGTTTTCTGGTGCAACATGAGACCTCAGAATAACATAGGAGTATCTTCCGCTTCAGATATACAGAATTTCATTGTTCCTCCCTGACTATTTGTTCAGGTGTACATCTGGTGTTCTTATACTGCAGAATGCTGCCACAGTATCTTCAGCATTTACTGCCTTTATCCACACCCAGTGAACCATATCAGTAATTATGCCATCTGAAGTGCCTACATTATTGTTGGTTTGCTTATGAGCAATAAAGCTTTGTCTATCTTTTCTTTCCATTCTCTTTTGTTTCTCTTGGATTGCATAAGTTTGACATCTGTATCAATTATTTTTTTTTTTTTATGTTAGGCTAATGCAACACAATGGACATGAGTGTGCCTCTAAATTCAGCACAAAGCATATGTTGCGTGGGCAAAGCGATGTCCAGGAATAAAACTGCACATAAATTGGTTGTCATTCAGCTTTCTTCTCTTATGTCCTCTTTAATGCTTTATGCAGATCTGCAGTTTGATGGCTAGAATTACAGCAGTTTACATAAGATGATGCAAACATGCGTTCCATAGCTTCATAATTTGTGGGTCCGAAAAACAGTTTCAACAATAATAAGCATGCACTGAAGAGTTTTAGCAGCTCTGCTGCCAAATTACTTTTCTGCTTTAAGAATTCACTTTACTGCCTCCACAAGTCACGCAGGGCATACGTGACTTCACTCAATGACTTTGTATTCCAGATTAGTACAAAAATTTAACTGATAGTCATTACTATTGTATTTGCTACAAGTAAACGAGCAAGATGAAACACAGTTTATGTTAAATTGTGCTTCAAAGATTATAGCAAGACTTTTCAAAAAGTCTGATTGCTTTTGCTTAATCTTTTCTTCAGGTTTCTCCAATTAATTAGCAAAATGTACCATACTGTTTATTCAACAAGATTCAATGTGGATATTGCCAACCAAATCAGCTTTCATACCCTTTCAGAACTTGGAAATAAATGGAAGCTTTCCTCAGTAAATGCAGTATGAGAGCCATAGCTGTGTCATAGTTCACTGACTTTTAAGTGTATTACAGTGGTCTTTGAAAGATGTGTTAGTATTTTATTATTTCTGACTATCTCTTATCACATTACCAAGGTATACGTTGGTATGCTTATCTGCAATCAACAGCATGGCCTCAGCTACCTAGATTATTACCATTAGCAAAAGGTAGTTTTTGCCCAGACCTCATTTTTGCTGGGGGTGGAATGGGGCTGGATTTAGCTCTGAACTTTCCTAAGAACCTTCAAGTTAGCTGCCCAATCAGGTAGGAGGGAATGTAAGGAGTGTCTGTAGTGTCAGGTAGAGCCTGCTAGCAAATCTGACTGGTGGATGCTTCACAAAAAAAGACCACAGCAACACCCCAAGAGGTTTAGCAGAGCTAATGGGACACAGTTGCCACCAGGACAGTGACTAGCAGAGTGAAGAATATCCTTTCCATGAAACATACAGGTGATTCCACCCTCATTAAAGAGAAGTGGTGTTTTTATGGTTCGCTAGGGACCAAGGATGAACACGTTAAATTGCAGATGTCCTCACTTTGTCTCCTGGCAGAACAGAAGCCCTTCACTGGTAAGATCTTTCCCCAGGCTTCTAAAAAACCACAGTCTGGCCTGAATGAGAACCATAGATCAATTGCTAAAGTCCGTCTCTAGAGGGAGATTAGAGCTGAAAATCCGAGGGAAACATTCTGTTCTTATAAAGTATATTTAGTTCTGCAGTTGTGAGAGAACCTCAGGACAGTTTGTGGACTTATTTCCTTTGCACATATTTGGGCATACAATACTGCAAAATATAAGACTTAACATTGCTGTGCAGTACAACCCCCACATCTGCTATGCTGGCTTCTTATACTGGAAAACATAAATGAAATCCATAACTGAGTTAACCAAATCTATGAACAACTTTCTAAAATGATGGAAAGTCAGCAATCTGAATATTTATATTCAGTGATGTTTAAAAAAAACCTGAACTAGATCAATTGTAGTGTACTTAAAATTCTTCAGGCACTCATTGATATGAACAGTATATATTCCCATCCTCTAAGAATAGATGGTGTCTGCCATATGATATATTCCTTAGTTTTTTATATGAGCTTTTTCGAGTGACATGCTGGATCCAGTTAGCATAAAACTCTCGAGCATCGCCATCACTTAAAGCTCAGTCAAAAGCAGGAAAGGAAGGGAGCAATTTTTTATTTTTTTAATCTAATCTAGTTTATGAAACATTTTTTTCCCTTGGAAACATATTCTGCATTTTGCTTTTTTTAACTATTAAACTGTCTCACAATGCCCTCTTCATGAAGAAATGCTTCCCACACTTCCCCCCACACACTGTTTAACCACATTTTAACAAAAGTTTTAAACAACATGTGCCAGTGAAATGCTTGAATTCTAGTTTCCAGTAATTAACAACAAGTAATTGCCTACCTTAGCAAGTGCTACAGAGACAAGGGTATTAAATTAAACAGAACTATGTACTACTGCAGCCAGACATCTCTAGGGTCATAAACTATTGATCACCTCATGATATATAAAAAAGCCATCTGTGCATTAAGAGGGAAGGTGAAAAGATAAGTAACCGTATAGACTTGTATTACAGTGTCTAAATGATATAGTCTAGATACACTACCCAAATCATATTAAAAATAGTGCACAACTAGTAGAGATCAAACCATGGCTCTAATCATGATTTCAGTACTGTTAAGATGCTATATTGCCTATCACCCCCAAGATTTCAGAAATATACCTTAAAAAGTCCCTAAATTTTGGTTAGGAGAACTTAATGAGCTGAGAAAGGCTGACTTGGTAGGAAGTATTTTTGGCTGAAATCTGCTATATTTCTGCACCTGCAATGATAAATGAAGTATATACAAATTAGCTAGGTCACCAGTTCATGACTACTAAAGAAGTTCAGCTCCAGCATGAGCAATGAAGTAGCAAATTTATAATAGACTGTAGTTATATATAACATACACACTTTTTCTTAAGGTCAGAATTGACCATTGCAGTCTTTCATGCCAGGAGATCATAAAAATTTTTAGAAGAGAGAATACCCTAGATTTCAAAGAACCTCTTGCAGGTAAAAATAAAATGGGACATTACAGCAGAATAAAAATAAACTTGAAAAGCTCAAGATGCAAAGAAATTTTTGTCCTGAACACTAATATGGAATCCCCCTGCCACCTTCTAGCAATTTTATAATACTCATCAGGACTCTTTTTTTAAAGAAAGCAGAAGGTTACACTGCACTACTGCCTTCTCTACCCCTCCATAAACCCGAATGTTCAATTCAAAACCCAGAAATTGCTCCCCATCCCACCTCCCAAGCAAAATGGGTCACATTTTAATTAGGAAACAGAAATTTACTGCACAGTTAATAGAGTTGTTTCTTAACTCATCAAAGCTGCCACCAAGAAAACAACCTGTGTGAAAGGATAGTTCTTTCATGTCTTGCTCCCTTTCTGTACAAAGGCTCACCTTAACTGGATATACTGAAAAAGGGAGCATAGCAGATTAAACAATTCCATTCCCATTTCCTCTGCCAAGCTATTTCTTACCACTCTGTAGCTGTGGGTCCCATTTCAAACACAAGTAAGACATTTAAAATCAAAAAAACCCAAACCTCCAAATAATCTTATAGTTTATATTCCAAGCTGATGCCTGTGTCTTCCAGTCTCCTTCCTTCAGGATAATACTGGAGCAGAGTGTGTACTGGTGAGGTCGTTGCTGTATTAGACTTAGCTAAACCAATCAATTTACTAAGTGAGGCACTACATGGTGACCTGGAGGGAACCCTCACACTCTGGAGTGAGAAGTGAGATGACCCAGCAGGATCTTCTATTTTGGACTGTCCAGGCATATCTTCAATTTTCTTTTTCTAACTATTAAAACTTTTGATGGAAATCCACCAGCTTTGACATATTCTTGGGCTCTGAGAGCTTCTTGGCTCTGGGTGGCATTTCTAGAAGAGGGAAGTGAGATATCCCACGCCAGTCAGACTAATAAAAACATTTCTGGTTTCCCCTAATGAAAAGCATGAGTTACATGTATCTACACATACATATATCCTTGTGCATTGAAAACCTGTTTTCCACCCACCCTGTTTTTCTGTAACGTCTGTAGAAGAATATGCCCAATTCAGAATAAGCAAGCTAGCATCCTGACAAGGAACGGACATGGGACTGGAACCTGGAAATGCTGGGGTCAGAATTTGCTATGTCAAATTAGTGCCTCTCCACTGCAGCAGCTGGCTTTCCTTCAGATGCATAATCTTGCTTCTGACCTACTAGAGGCATTCATTTGGCTATGAAATATCAAAACCCTCTGCATTTTCCAAAAAGGTAAAAAACCCCAACAAAACCAACAGAGTGGGTACTGAAAGGGTGGATGTGCAGGAGACAGCTAAAGCTGATGCCAGTAACTGCGCTCGTACTGATAGGTGCTCAGGTCTGAGCAATTTGGGAAATGCACTTGTTCGAGAGCATAAGAAATGCTGGCAGATATAAATTGTAATAGTCATTATAGGTATACATTAAGTTTGATAGCCAGACAATACATGGGCATACACCAAATTGAAGCTGTTTTAGTAACATTCCACTTGCGATATCTACTGCAGAAGCTCTCAGTGGGAGTGGACAATGAATGGGTCTCTTGCATCCGAAGGATGATCCCTGAAGACACGCCATCCCTATGCCATTCAAACCTGCTATTCATAGGACTTCCCAGATAGTTTTTCCTCCTCAGTATCCAAAGAGGAAGTCTTGGAACAGGGAAAGCCCTCAACCTACTGCACTAACAACGGAGAGTCATATACTTTAATTCCCAGCCAGCTAAACTGATTGAAATGCCTGGGCTTAGCTAGGTACCCTTTCCTGATCTTTTGAATGGCTGCAAGACAAGACCAAACCACAATTCTTCCAGTGAAGATTGGCAGCCCTCCCTCTCGGCATCCTTCTGTCCCCAGAAGATTTGAACCTCTGACAGCCTTATCCATGGAAAGCACCCCGATGAACCGCAGTAACCAAGCCTTCCCTGCACTATTCTAGGGAGCCAGTCCTTCAAAAGTGAACTGGAGTTCAGGCTTTGTGCTCCCCTGCTAGCCCCCAGAGACCACCTTGCCCTCCAGCCCTGTGCAGCTTGCCAGATCAGCTCAGCACGCTGCACCCAGCCGTCTCTAGCGCTCAGCGTGGGAATGGATCAAAGAGGCTCAGAGGAGCTTTTGCAAGTTGCTCTGCTGTCGGGCAGGAGCCCTGCACTCTGCCCCCCTGCTTCCCCCCCCTGCCATGCTGTCGTTACATGCCCTTGTCATTTAGCCACGGGGAAAAAACAAGGAGGTAAAGAAATAAAGTGCCCAGGGGCCAAATGTGGGCAGACCTGCAATCTAGGTGCTGCCGACCCCTTTTTCCTCTCCTTTCTTTCCTCCCTTCCTTCCCCCACCCCCGACAGCGATGCCTCGCAGAGCGTGACTCGGTACGGAGGGTGCGAGGCAGCA
>NW_009917282.1:3622-3825 GCF_000696875.1 Nestor notabilis | reverse complement strand
CCCCCCACCTCTTCCCACCCCCCATCCCGGTGCTTCCATAAGGCTGGAATCCCGACATTCCTGAATCTGGGCAACTGGAAGAGGCCACATTGGGCCTTTCATCTCCCTCCTTTGGGCCGAAGGAGGAGAAACCACAGGAGTGGGTGGGAAACGGGAATGGCCATGGAAAAGCGGCCGCTTCCTTGGGAATTCCACTCTTCCAG
>NW_009917282.1:0-3332 GCF_000696875.1 Nestor notabilis | reverse complement strand
CCGGTGGCGGCGTTTGTCTCCAAGTAGGGGATCCTACAAGGAGAAGGTTGAAGGGCGACAGTGTCCTCCACAGGCTCTTGCTGCCGTCATCTACCCGAGCTTCGGAGACCCATGGAATATGGGGCTGGAAAGGCCCTTAAAGCTCGGCCAGGTGGGAGGAGATGAAGCCTTTGGGCTTCCAAGTGGAAGAGGGAGGTGAAGATCTCAAGAAGAACGTGGTGGTGGCGGGGATCCTACAAGGAGAAGGTTGAAGGGCGACAGTGTCCTCCACAGGCTCTTGCTGCCGTCATCTACCCGAGCTTCGGAGACCCATGGAATATGGGGCTGGAAAGGCCCTTAAAGCTCGGCCAGGTGGGAGGAGATGAAGCCTTTGGGCTTCCAAGTGGAAGAGGGAGGTGAAGATCTCAAGAAGAACGTGGTGGTGGCACATTGGAAGGGCTTGGATGGAGCTCCAAGGCCACCTAGGAGGTGGCCCTAGATGACTCTACGGCTCCTTCCCACCTTCCTGCTTCCAAGCAGGCCGCAACCACCTCCTCCCTCCTCCCTCTAGTAGGCGGGGGCGGCGCTTGGCTGCGCTTACACCAGGTAGTAGGTGCCGGTTGGCTTCGCTCGGAGCTTCTTACCCGTATTTCTCGGCCAGCTCTTTCGCCTGCTTCTCCGTGACCTCCCGTTGGTGGAGTAAATCACCCTTGTTGCCCAGGAGGACTATGTCCGGGCTCTCGCAGTAGGCATTGGCTTGGAGCTGACCTGGGGGGAGGAAGAAGACAACGGGGGAAGCACCTTCGCGGAAGCAAGGTGGAGAGAGGGAGTTAAAACGGCCTTCCTGGCTCCGCACCCCCTAATCCCTTGAGTAAACCAGTAATACCCTGAGTAACCCTGTAATACCTTGAGGAACCCCGTAATACCTTGAGTAACCCCGTAATACCTTGAGTAAACCCCATAATACCTTGAGCAACCCTGTAATACCTTGAGTAACCCTGTAGTACCTTGAGTAAACCAGTAATACCTCGAGTAACCCCATAATACCTTGAGTAAACCAGTAATACCCTGAGTAACCCTGTAATACCTTGAGGAACCCCGTAATACCTTGAGTAACCCCGTAATACCTTGAGTAAACCCCATAATACCTTGAGCAACCCTGTAATACCTTGAGTAACCCTGTAGTACCTTGAGTAAACCAGTAATACCTCGAGTAACCCCATAATACCTTGAGTAAACCAGTAATACCCTGAGTAACCCTGTAATACCTTGAGGAACCCCGTAATACCTTGAGTAACCCCGTAATACCTTGAGTAAACCCCATAATACCTTGAGCAACCCTGTAATACCTTGAGTAACCCTGTAGTACCTTGAGTAAACCAGTAATACCTCGAGTAACCCCATAATACCTTGAGTAAACCAGTAATACCCTGAGTAACCCTGTAATACCTTGAGGAACCCCGTAATACCTTGAGTAACCCCGTAATACCTTGAGTAAACCCCATAATACCTTGAGCAACCCTGTAATACCTTGAGTAACCCTGTAGTACCTTGAGTAAACCAGTAATACCTCGAGTCCAGTAATACCTTGAGGAACCCCGTAATACCTTGAGTAACCCCGTAATACCTTGAGTAAACCCCATAATACCTTGAGCAACCCTGTAATACCTTGAGTAACCCTGTAGTACCTTGAGTAAACCAGTAATACCTTGAGTAAACCCGTAATACCTTGAGTAAACCCGTAATACCTCGAGTAAACCCATAATACCTCAAGTAGCCCCCTAATACTTTGAGTATCCCCATAATACCTTGAGTAACCCCAACCAGTAATACCCTGAGTATCCCCACAATACCTCGAATAACTCCATAATACATTGAGTAGCCCCATAAGACCTCGAGGAACCCCATAAGACCTCGAGGAACCCCATAATACCTCGAGGAACCCCGTAATACCTTGAGTAACTCCATAATACATTGAGTAGCCCCATAAGACCTCGAGGAACCCCATAAGACCTCGAGGAACCCCATAATACCTCGAGGAACCCCGTAATACCTTGAGTAACTCCATAATACATTGAGTAGCCCCATAAGACCTCGAGGAACCCCATAAGACCTCGAGGAACCCCATAATACCTCGAGGAACCCCGTAATACCTTGAGTAACTCCATAATACATTGAGTAGCCCCATAAAAGCTCGAGGAACCCCATAAGACCTCAAAGAACCACATAACACCTTGAGAGACCCATAATACCTCGAGTAACCTCCTAATACCTTGAGGAACCCCCTAATACCTCGAGTAGCCCCATAATACCTCGAGTAGCCCCATAATACCTTGAGGAACCCCATAATACCTCGAGTAGCCCCCTAATACCTTGAGGAACCCCATAGTACCTCGAGTAGCCCCCTAATACCTCGAGGAACCCCCTAACACCTCGAGTAGCCCCCTAATACCTCGGGTAGCCCCATAACACCTCGAGGAACCCCATAACACCTTGAGGACACCCCATAACACCTGGAGTAAATCTACAACAAGCACATTTCCTTGTTGTAGGTTTGCTTGCTAAGGGGTCAAGCGAGGACCTAGAGATGGCACTAGGAGGTTACTCCCAGTATCTACTTTCCTACAGCCTTACAAAGAGTTGCACTTCCCCTTCCACTTGCCCCCGTGCTCAGGGGACCCACCTCGTAGTAGCCGAGTGGTTCGGCTTGGAAGGGACCTTCAAGCTCATCCCCTTCCAACTTAGGCCACCTACTCCTAGTCCACCTTACTCCAACCTGGCCTTGCACAGGGCTGGGGCAGCCCCAGCTCCTCCCTTCCAACCCATCCCGGTGTCCCACCACCCTGGTGGTGAAGAGCTTCTGCCCCAGATCCCACCTCACTCCTCCCTCTCCCACTTGGAAGCCCAAAGTCCTCCTCCCATCCCTGTATTCCCATGTCCCAAGCCCTGCTCCAGGTTTCTGGTGGGCCCTTTAGGTCCTGGGAGCTGCTCCAAGGTCTCTCCTCCACGGAGTAGAGGGTGAGAAACCCACCCTCAACCTGCTGCTCGGGCTCTGGGGAGCTTCTCCTCACCCACCACCAAGGCCTCCTTAGGGCTGCTCCATCCGTTCTCCTCCAGCTTGGGCAGCCCCTTCCTCTTGGAAGTCCAGCTCCAAAGGATACCCTGAAGGCCCCAAAGCCAAGCAGGAAGCTCCAAGGCCACCCCTCCAATCCCATGGGATGCTCCCTACTTACTCATCCAGTTCCTGACGTTCAAGAAGCTCTGTTGGTTGGTGAGGTCAAACATGAGTAGAAAGCCCATCGCGTCTCTGAAGAACGCCGTGGTGAGGCTTCGAAACCTACAAGGTGGGAGAG
>NW_009917281.1:0-1335 GCF_000696875.1 Nestor notabilis | reverse complement strand
TGGCAAACTTGCTGAGGACGCACTCAATCCCGCTGTCCATGACACCGACAAAGATATTGAACAAGACAGGTCCCAACACCGATCCCTGAGGGACACCACTTGTTACTGCTTTCCAACTGAACATTGAGTCATTTACCACAACCCTTTGCGTGCAGCCATCCAGCCAGTTCTTTATCCACTGAGTGGTTCATCTATCAAATTGATATCTCTCCAATTTAGAGACAGGGATGTTGTGCAGGACAGTGTCAAACGCTTTGCACAAGTCCAGGGAGATGACGTCAACTGCTCTGCTGCTGTCCATCAGTTCTGTAGCCCCATCATAGAAGGTCACCAAATTGGTCAGGCGGGATTTCCCCTTAGTGAAACCATGCTGGCTGACACCAGCCACCTCGTTGCTTTTCATGTGCCTTAGCGTGGTTTCCAGGAGAATCTGCTCCAAGATTTTGCCAGGCACAGAGGTGAGACTGACTGGTCTGTAGTTCCCCGGGTCTTCCACCTTCCCCTTCTTGAAAATGGGGGTTATATTACCCTTCTTCCAGTCATCTGGAACTTCACCTGACTGCCATGATTTTTCAAATATGATGGACAGTGGCTTAGCAACTTCATTTGCCAGCTCCTTCAGAACCCGCAGACTTGCTGTCATCTGTAAGGCCTTCATGACATATTTTGACCATAATTAGTTGCCAAGCAAGCTGAACTGAAAAATCATTCAGTTTTCAGAAATATTTTAAAAGGAAAATGAAATATAAAACTTTTTAATAAAAAAGTGAGTTTTCATTGTTTTCAACCAAAATTTGGTCAAACTATGGAAAGTTCATTTTGAAGTCAGAGCATGTTCATGCATCCATATGTCGCTTACCTTATCTAGCTCCTAAGTAATTTAAAAATGACACTATACAAATTTTAAGGTAGAAAAGTTTTATATTGTAATAGTGATTTTAGATACTCATAGATATAGGTCCCTTTTCCACTGTTGTCTGGTTTTCCTATCAATGAGATTTTTGTAAAATGCTAAAACAGCACTATCTTGATTCTTAAAGGTAAAACTTCAGAATTTAAATTAGATGGCCTAACTTCTCTTCTGTGCTTATCCACACACAAGCACCAGATTAAATAAGCTTTCCACAAAATTCAGTTCACTGTGGAATGTATCAAGGTGTAGGAAGGAAGAAAGGGGTGTCGCAGTTTAAGCCCAGCCAGTAATTCAGAACCACACAGCCCCCATCCCCTCTTCTTCATTCTTTGTACAGCTTCCAAAATGCTGGAGTAATACTTCCTGTTTGAAGAGAATAGAATAGACTAGAATAGAATCATAAAACAGTTAGGGTTGGAAAG
>NW_009917280.1:4259-4511 GCF_000696875.1 Nestor notabilis | reverse complement strand
AACCCTCCTGGGTCTGTTGGTGTCGTGCCATGGGGCAAACAGCTTGCCAGGGCTGCGGTGGGACACAGCTCTCAATGCTGGGGGCTGCAGGGACCACACGGTGATGGTGAATGGTTCCTGGGGCCACACAATGAGGTGGCTGCTGCTGTGGTCCTTACCCTGCGGCATGGGCACAGCTGGATGAGCGCGTGACCCCAAGGAGCCCAAGCACACCCAGCCCGAGTCACCACTGCTGGGGAACACCAACACCAC
>NW_009917280.1:2408-4231 GCF_000696875.1 Nestor notabilis | reverse complement strand
ACAGATCCAGACATGGGCTGGGAGCCCCAGGCATGGCTGTGTTTAATGGGCAGCTAAGCCTGCGGTGAGGGAGCCGGGGCCCCCTGTTCCTCTGCCCGGCCCTTGGCACCACGGTGGGTTTCTGAGCCCATCCTGCAGGGCAGCACAGGGTGACTGGCCAGGGAGCACATGGGTGGCCTTGTACATGGGGAAGGTGGTGTCCAGCTCCTCTCCTCCTGGCGGAACATGAGGCTGGAGCTGCACTGGGGCTGCTCCTGGGCAATGCAATGGGGCTGCAGGTTCTCTCCAGCCAGAAAGTATCACCTTCCTGGAAGGCTTCTGAAAACAACCCAACGCTGTCCTGTCCTGGGGCGCTCACAGGAGGGAGCCTTGTTCTCTGCTGACAGTAACCACCCATGGAGAAGGGCCCCAGCCAGGGCAGCACTATACCCTATGGTGCTGCTGCAGTCCTGGTCCTGCTGCATCCCCAGCAGCTCTGGGCAGTGGGAGCACCCATGTCCCTGTGTTCCGATGGGTCCTTGGCCGCTGCAACCCGGAGGAGAGGATCCTCCCCAGCACCCTATGCTCCTGCTGCTTCCACCGCTGCAATGGCTTGGAAAGACAGACAGATCCATCCCCTGGCTGTGAGCAGAGTCCTGTCCCGTCTTGCTCCTTCCTGGGGCGTCTGACACTAGGACAGATACAGACCCTGAGACACTGAGTGTTTGCTGCCCTGTTCTGCCCCACTGTGAATGTCCCAACCACCTCCTGTTCCCTGCCCCAGCCCTATCTCAGCCCCGATCCCAGCTCTGCTGTCAGCCAGTGCCATCCCTGGGCAGCAGCAGCACCAGGGATCCAGCATCCCCTGGGACATGCTGGGTACCGGAGCAACCGGGTGTCTTCCCAGCAGGCTCAGCCCTACATCCCCAGCTGCCTGTGCCAGCGGAATGAGGGGACATGGAATGCCAGGCTCATCCCAGCACCTTGTGCACCTCCTGCTCCCCAGCAAGCAGCTGGGCTGGCCCTGGCCATGCTGCTCCCACCATTCCGGCACAGAGCAGAGGAATGCCCCTGTGCCCATCCGAGTGCCCTGGCAGCCCCTGTCCCCATTGTGCAGGGCTCACCCAGGGCTCAGGCGCGTCTCTCCCTCTGCTCATACACGGAGTGAAGCTTCTGAATGAGAAATGCTTTATCTTCCCCTTCCTGCAATGAGACATGGCAATGAGCAGCCACGGGATATGCTCTGGGATGTCTGGGGGGGTGGCCACGCCAGGGCTGCAGCGGCCGGGCCGAGCTCACGCACGTTGGCGATCTGCTCCTTCAGCAGGCGGATGATCCTCCGCTGGCCTCTCACCACCTGGATGTTGAAGTAGGTCCCGGCTCTGCAGTGACAGCAGGGCGGGATGGCGGCAGCTGGGACACTGTGCCTTGGAGTGAGCCCCGCTCCAGCCCCGCTCCAGGCTGTGACAGGGCACCCCCGAAGCACAGCCCTGGGTGCAGCCTTGGGTCCGTACTCACAGCAGCACCCCAGACATGAAGAACAGGAGGAAGGGGTTTTCCACCAGGTGCTGGTGGGCCCAGGTGAACCAGGTGATGTTGGGGTTAGAGTTCTCCAGCACTTGCACCCAGGTTTGCCACGACTTGTAGATGGTTTCCAGCCCCTGGAAGGGGCCACAGGCTTCTGACGGCTGCACCCTGAACACACAGACCGATGGGGCTGGTCAGAGCCACGGGTACCCCAAGGCCCAGGGCACTGCCCAGCCTCAGACATCCACCCTCCAGGGACCAGCCTGCCTGCCCATCCCCCTTGCCCTGCATCGGGAACAGCTGGGAGCAGTGGGCAC
>NW_009917280.1:1970-2232 GCF_000696875.1 Nestor notabilis | reverse complement strand
CTTCAGCAGGCAGCAGCAGTTCTGTGCCCAAGCTGTGGTCCAGCACATACTCACGACCAGATGGTGTAGGAGAGGAAGATGGCTGCACCCAGGAAGGACGGGAAGCAGAGCAGGGTGATGAACACGGTGCTCATGTGAGACGCTTGCCAGGGCTTGCTGGGGGACTGGCAGTTGTGCATCAGGCTGGTCTGCGGGCAGGGAGCGCGGTCCTGGGCTCAGGGAAGCAGCCACAGGCGCATGAGCAGGAAAGCAGATGTCCTAC
>NW_009917280.1:1533-1786 GCF_000696875.1 Nestor notabilis | reverse complement strand
AAGAGAACACCCAGCCTGGGAGAGGGGGACCATGCGCTGAGCCGGGTCCGAGCCCCCTTGAGGCAGAGGCGCGGCACCGACATCAGCTCTGGTCAGGCTTCTGCCCAGCCAAGAGCCGGCAACATGCGCCCCCTGCCCCGTTTGATGCATCTCCCTTGTCCCACCCGTGCGGGGCTGGAGGGTTTCCCATGGCCCCACCGAGCTCCCAGTGCCCGGCCCCAGGGGCCCCAGGGCACTGGGCAGCAGCAGCAGG
>NW_009917280.1:0-1137 GCF_000696875.1 Nestor notabilis | reverse complement strand
CACGTCCCGGGCCCAAGGGGCCCCGGGGCCCTGGGCAGCAGCAGCAGGAGCTGCGCCAGGCGGGACACATCTCACCAGGTCAGGGTCTGCCCATAGATCAGCTCCAGCACGTTCCGCGCGATGTCAAACTCAGGCTTCTGGTTCCTCTTCAGCCTCTTCTCCAAGATGAGCCTGGGCAGGGGCAGAGCTCTGCTCCCACACTGCTGCTGGGGCTGCGGCAGCGGAGCCGGGGCCGGGCCGGGGCTGTCACCCTGTCACTCCCGGGTCAGTTACCTCCAGACCAGCTCCCCCAGGACCGTGTCCAGCAGCGTGAATATGAAGTCCATCACCACGAAGCGATACAGGTCCTGCCCCACACACGTCTCCCAGCACTGGAGAAACAAGTGGAGTGGCACAGACCCATTGGCAGTGCACAATGACAGCTCATGCTGAGCCTCTCATCACGCCAAGCCCTTCTCCTCAGGGCTGCTCTCAAGCCATTCTACACCCAACTTGTGTGTGTGCCTGGGACTGCCCCAGCACACATGCAGGACCTTGCACTTGAACCCCATGAGGTTCCTACTGGCTCATCTCTCCAGCCTATCAAGACATCAAGCTGGCAATGAGGCTTCTCCTCCTCGATTTTCCCATGGTTGTGAGGGGCTGTGTGGCCTTTTCATCCCCTGCACCCCTTTCCCAGCTACCCCACATTTGGGCAACCCCTCTCTGGCTGTCGTGCCCCTCTCCCCAGCAAAGAAGCGGATGGCGACTGCAGTGCAGAGCCCTGCTGCAGCCTTGGCTTTGCTCTGTGCTCCCAGGGCAAGGGACAGTCTGGATGCCATGTCCCAGGGGGCTCACGCGGGTGCTGGGTGCCCCTTGCACTGACCCACACAGAGCCCGGCCCTGCATGGCAGCACTCACCTCCTCCGTTGAGCAGACAACCCTCCGGCTGAGCCACTGGTAGCAAAGCAGACCAAGTACCACCATCTTCAGAATGAGGTTCCTGGGGAGCAGGAGCAGGGCCAGGAGTCCCTGAGCCCTTGGGATGGGGGTGCTGAGCCCCACGGACAGAATGCCCGGCCCCAAAGCCTCCCCATGCCACGGGATGGGAGCAGGACGCTCCCATCCACCGTACCTGCAGACGGCCACGTAGACCTG
>NW_009917279.1:0-47702 GCF_000696875.1 Nestor notabilis | reverse complement strand
GGGGTCCGGGGAGGCGGCGCTGGAGGAGAACCCCTTCTACGGGAAGTACCGACACAAGATCCAGGAGCTGCGGAGGTGCGAGCGGGCCTGGGGGACATGGCTGCGGACGGGCATGAGGGGAAGGAAGGGCAGCAGGGAGGCCGGGACCGGGGGGCTGCTGTCTGGGAATGAGGAATGAGGGTGCTGGGGGAGGTGGGGTTTTTGGGAGGAGGGAGGTGGTTTTTAGCTTTGTGCCCTAATGAGAAAATTAATTAGTTAGGCCAAATGCTGCCTTGAAATAGGACGGGGTTTGGAGCAGCCCGGTCTAGTGGAAGGTGTCCCTGCCCGGGGCAGGGGGTTGGAGCTGGATGAGCTTTAAGGTCCCTTCTGGCCCAAACCATTCTGTGTTTCTATGGTCAGTTGATAAGAGAGAGTTTTAGTAACAAGAAATTAAAAATCTAAGTTAAGAACATGAATCACTACCACAGTAAACGTTCTAAAAGGCCAAATGATGTTCATCCCCCAGTGCTTTTAATAGTCCCTTTTCCAATTCAGATCCAGTCCAGATGTGTTTGAATCCCGTATGGAAAAAAGAACAGACGTGAAAAAGCAGCCTGTGGGATACTCCAAGCAAGGAGAATTTATCAGATGCATGGAGGAAAAGGCAAGGCCAACTTTCTTTGTAATTCACATATATTAAAGCTATAATGCCATTTATATAGGGTCAGCATAATGCTATGAACATACAACATTCCCATTAGTAGGGAGCCCCAGAATTTCACTCTCTGATGGCTAAAAGTATTGGTCTGTACTCCAGTGTGTTACTTTGCTGGTTTTTAGACTAATTTCTGTGCATGAGGCCTCGTTTAAGTTGCTTAATTAGTTCCAGATTAGTTTAGCCAAATGGAGTGACATGGTCTTGCATATATAATTTTTTTTAGTGAATGCAAGAGAACTGTTCAATAATATTTGATCCAAGTGCATCATAGTTTGCTTCTAATTAATCCTTTCTGGCCTTTAAATTAATAATTCATATTAGATTACTCATCTTTCTGCTAATTAATCATTCATTATATTAAAAATGCCCTGCAGTGATCTTGAAGTATCCTAAACTTGAGCTCCTACTCAGGAGTTTTTTGTCATCAGGCATGTTATGCATAGCAGGGAAGGCAAATAAATGGTATTAAAACATCAGTTATAACAACTAAATAATGTTTTCTTCTAGGCAAAAGGTTTGGGCTCAAAGACATCTAAGGAAGGATTCACAAAAGACAAGGTGAGGGAAACAAACCAATGTGTTCGGAAAGAATGTGCTGGTAAATCAAGGATGTAGGTTAACTTGCATTGCTACCATCAGAGCTTCAGCCAAGAGCTTCTTGACATAAAATTGATGTTCCTTATGCTGTGATTGAGTTCAAGATTTTAATGTACTTTTGGGATTGTGTTTGATCTTAAACTCCTGGCACTCTGAGTTTTTAGTATCCTGTTGTTTCTCTCTGACACCCTGGAAGTTCCTGTTCATGAGAGAATCTGTACTGAATGCTCATAGCAATAAATAGAAAAGGATAAGCTGCCTGTACAACATGTAAATAGATTTCCAAAGATCAGCCAGCAGAGGGACAAGAGACTCGTTTTATTCTCTTTCGTATTTCTTGTATTTTGGCAAACTTTCTGTGTAAATATGTCGGAGATGGCTGAAGGCAAAAGCTGCAGCGTCTGTGGAGATCTGCATAGCTGGAGCAAAGTGTGTTCTGTGTCCTGAAAGAATGTCTTCTATGTTGCCTCAGTGTGTGAATCCACTTCTAAGTGTGCTACTGCTGGTGATTTACTGGTTTCTTTGGCAGTTAAGAGGCCTAAGTCACACTGTAAACTGAATGAAGCTAATCTAGCTTGAGTATGTTCTCTAATTGCATCCATTCATTTTGGATTCTCACTTGAATCAGAGAACTGCCATCATGCCAAATTCCTTATGCTTTCTCTTACAGACACTCGATTCAATTCTGAATGTTGAGATGGTGAAAGAAAAGTCAGCGGAGGAGATAAAACAGGTGATGGATTTAAATGCAATAAAGTTTGCTCTACATCTGTGCTTAATAATCTGCATGCAAGGATGGAAATTTTACTTGGCTATTTTATTTTTCAGTCTATGGATGTATATTTATAAAAAGCACATTGACGTGCATATTAATAGTAGAAAATAGTTTTCTCCATATAGGTAAGCCCATCTGGGGTGTACCCACTTGATACATCTGGACTTGATTTCTCAGAAACTGACTCTCCTGTAATTCTTATTGTTGTCATTTAATGTGTAGCAGTTGAATTGGCATTAGCAAGCTTCTGTCAGGTTTGAAGCCCAGTAAAGGGAAAACTTAGCAGTTCATATGGATTATACTATGTCTGTTCTACAGGAATAAAACCAAAGCTTTTGCCACCTTGTATCTTTGTTTGCATTCTGTGTACTAAAGTTGGTTAGGGCAAGAAGGAGGTGGGTGGGTCTGTTTCTTTGAAGAACAATGTGAATTGAGTTATTCTTCCTGTTACCTGCTTGGCTTTGCACTGTATTCCCTTTTACATAGTTATAAGTCACATCTGTTGCACATTTCTGATGTAGCTTGAGTTGGATCTGGTATTTTTTTTCCTTATCTGTCTGTATGTCAAGAAACTTATGTAGGCACGATCATTTGAAGGAGAGCAGCACATATGAAGGAGCCTTCTGGCAAAACTTGGAGAGTAGAAACTTTGTGGCTTTCTTGATAGCTTGAGAACATTATAGAAGTAGGGATGGTGTGCAACCAGTTATAGCAGGGAGTGGTTTGATAACTTAAAGTTCCCTTTGAGTTCCTCTACTTCTGCTTCATTGATTGAACATTTTACTGACAACTCTCATTAGTTCTGTAGGACTGGGAAAAGCAATTGAAAAAGTCCTGGAATCTGGGCTTTTACCTGTGCTTGTCCATTTATTAAGTACTCTGAGCTTTTGTGCAGTTAGTGCTATCCTGCTGTGATGAAGAAAAAGATTGTGAACACACTGGAGCATTATGCACAGACTTGTCTTCTCTTAAATGTTACACTTAGAAGTGTATTGTGTTAGCAGGAAAATCAGTCAGGTTCGGTTGAAAAACGACTTTTCAGAGTGCTTGCAAAGGTTAGTTGACAAATGAAATTTCTTTTAAAGTATTTAGTATTACTGCTTTTAGCTGTAATAATTTAATATTTGAATTATTTAATTAACTGTACACCAACTCCTTTGTTTCCTACAGATTTGGAATCAGTATTTTTCTGCAAAAGATACAGTTTATGCTGTTATTCCTGTAAGTAGTTCCCCTGTAGTTATGCACTTGAAAGGCCAGTGTGCAAACCTTTCCTATGATTCTGTTGCTTTTAAAAGCAATCACTGAAGGAAAATGAGGTTTCAAGATGTCCTGGGTTCAGCTACAGCAGTCATTTTTTCTCCTTCTTAGTAGCTGGTGCAGTGCTGTGTTTTTGACTTTCAGTCTGGGAACAATGCTGATAACACCGATGTTTTTAGTTGTTGCTAAGTAATGTTTACTCTGACCAAGGACTTTCTCAGTCTCATGCTTTGCCAGAGAGGAGGGGAAGCCAGGAGGAAGCAGAGACAGGACACCTGACCCAAACTGGCCAAAGGGGTATTCCATACCACAGCACGTCATGCCCAGTATAGAAACTGGGGGGAGTTACCCGGAAGGCCCAGATCGCTGCTCGGGTCGGGCTGGGTATCGGTCAGCGGGTGGTGAGCGGTTGTGTCCTTTTCCCTTGTTATTCCTCTTATCATTATTATTGGTAGCAGTAGTGGTTTGTATTATACCTTAGTTACTGGAGAGCTGTTATCTCAACTCGTGGGAGTTACATTCCTTCGATTCTCCTCCCCATCCCTCCGGGAGCGGGGGGAGGAAGGAAAAGGGGGGGAGCGAGCGAGCGGCTGCGTGGTTCCAAGTTGCCGGCTGGGCTTGAACCACGACACAAGAACAAGCTTTCTTTCCAGATTCAGTGGTCTTACTGCCCCAAATAAAGTCTGAAGGCTTTTTTCCCCCACTCCAAAAAAGTGTACCCCTTTTTTTTCTCACTTACATCAGTCTCAGTAAAGCCAGTACCTTTTTCTGCACATCTGGCATGAATTTCCAGGCACATTTTATTATGAATATCCAATACTTTTTGCAGGGCCCTGGTATCTATTAAGGTAGTGTTTGTATTTTCACATCATTTTTCCTCAGAGTTGCTTATTTCTTTCCTCTTTTCCCTGCAGCCTGGACAGCAAACTCCAGTTGAACAGGGCAGTACTAGAGAACTTGGCTAATGACTTGCACGTGGCTAATCACTTGCGACTTACCTTCATACGTTTAATATTATTGGCAGCACTGTCTTTCATTGAGACTGCATGGTGCTTCCTGTGATAAAATCTTACTTCTTATTCCTGATAGCTTTACCAGATGTAAATTGTTGTTAATCTGCATTAGGCTGAAGGAGGTTTTTTTTCACTTTTGGGATTTCTTTTTATTCTTTGCTCCAGAGTCTCTATGTGATTGTGATCTCTTAAATCTGTCTTTTCACATCTGGGCACGAACTGCGCGTTGAGTTTTTGAAACCTCATTTAGATCTGAGGTCTGATTTGCAATTGTATTTGACCCTACGAGCTCCAGCTGAAGTCGGTGGGAGGCTGTATCCTAAATGTATGAAGTGTTGTATACCCTGAACATGGCAACGTGGGATTTGAATTTGAGTGGCTTCGTGTTTTGGTTTTCCCAACATACGGATTTTGTGAAAACAGTTTGAATCGCACATTTACTGCAGGAGAAGGCCAAAGCCAGGGACTCCAGTTAAGATGGTATAGGTCTTTCATTAGTGGGGCTGGCACTGTTCTTTGGTGCACTGTTTTAGAGGAGCTTTGGAAGTTTTTTAAGGCCTTAATGCAAACCAGGTCATAGGCACATTAGGAGGTAATTCATGGTGTCATTGGAGGAGGGGAGAAAACCCTCTATGTCTTTTGCCAGAAGCTTTTTGTTGGCTGGAAGAAAGGCCTTGCCTAATTCTTGAATGCTCAAAAGCACACATAGGGGAATTTCATGTTGATGGATGTCATATGTTTTCTTTCCTGAACACCTTAATGTGCTGTGCTTGGAAGAAAAGAGCAGACTAAAGGTTTGGGGGAATGTAGAGAATATGTGAATGAGATTACCAGGTTTCATTGGGGATGACTAGGTATATTTGTGGTTTTAATATAAACCTAAGCAATAAGTATGTTACTTAAGTAAATATCTAGGCTGCATTTTAATAGTGAAGAATAGATGACTGTGATGTAAA
The DNA here is from genome assembly GCF_000696875.1 of Nestor notabilis. Taxonomy (NCBI): domain Eukaryota; kingdom Metazoa; phylum Chordata; class Aves; order Psittaciformes; family Psittacidae; genus Nestor; species Nestor notabilis. The sequence continues at coordinate 42,404 of NW_009917279.1, read as the reverse complement.
ATCCACAATTTGAGGCCAGGGATATGTCGTCCTGCTCAACTGTTAACACCACAAGATGCAGTGGAGCGTCTCACTTACATTACATACTCAAAGAGGACGTAATGTAAGTCTGAAGTGTGGGCCCCCCATCTCAAAGGAATAAAGCTTTGGATGCAAAAAGGAGTTTGCTGCTGCATCTTGGAGACAGCATTGTTAAAACGGGATACCAATGACATTTAGGTAACTAAGAACTAAATACAGTTTTCCATGCACTCATTGTTAGCTGCTCCCGCAGTGAGACCTTCTGTAGATGGAAGTTGTACCCTATAAAGGTTAATGAGATGATTCTGAGTTATTGACTTTCTCTTTCTCCTTCCCCAAAGGCAGAGAAGTTTGATTTAATATGGAAGAGAGCCCAGAAGTGTCCGTCGGTATGTATGGCAGAGACTCACAGTGCATTGATGTAGAGCTGTAATGCATTTCTCCTGTCTAAAGCTTAATTCATAAACTTTTGACCCTCCTCTATTCAGACTCATTGTATCACCTTGATTAGTAAAATCCAGGTGTTCAAATATTTGTCTTAGTGTTTGGATAAAAGCAATGGCTATTTATATGTATTAAACAGTTTGATCTAGCTATCAGATACCTAGTTATGAGAGAGGTAGGGTTCAGCAAACAAGAGCATAGAGTCTCCCAGGGAATGGATTTAGCTACATGCCTCTGGTTTCCATTAATTGACGTCTTGTGGTTAAGTCTCTTCCATGCAGTGTTGTCAAAAGCTAAGCCTTTTAGGTCAGCTTCACTGATGTTTCCACAAATCTTTCCTTATTGCTTAAAGCATCCTTGCTTTAACCTGCAGGAACTGTTGTTGGCTATAACTACGTGTCACCATGGCATTATGTTGTGCGTACGTGGAGAAAATGAGTTCTCCTGTCTTAACGGTTGCTGTGAGTTGCTCCTCTTTTATGTTTCTTTTCTGGCAGTGAGGATAGGCAGGAGTATCTGAAAGGAAAAAGACAAGAAATCAACGCATTGGGGTTCTGTCCACAGAAAGAGCTGAACCTTGTTATCTGTTAGTCTGCTTTTCCTCATCGTAAATGTGCATACCCATGCTTTCTGCACCACACTGGTGATGTATGATAGGTAAATGTTGGTAAGCTAATAAAAGCTATTTGCATGGAAGCCATCCTGGGCAGGCACCTTGCTGTGTCAGTGATGTGTCTGTGTCTCTAAGGGAGTGTGAGTTGTCAAAAAAGCCTATGCGTAAGCTCTGTTGCACAGCATTGTAATTCAACAGCTGTGATGGAAGGAAAGCAGGAATTAGGTGTAGCCAAACCCCTTATTACAGATACAGAGTAAAATACTCTGTGGGTTGTCTTAGGTGTATGCCAGTATGGCAAAGCATAAAATACTGAGAATGGATAATAGGTTTATTTCAGAAATGAGTGGATTCCCAAGATTTGGGTTCACTGTTTCTCATGTGGGTTGGTGGATGTCTTGCAAGCTTCAATTAGAAGATTCCTTTGTGAATGAGCTTGTTGTTGCTTTGAAGAAGTTAAACTACAAAAGAGCAGAACTAACAAGCTAAAGGATATCTTTTGTTCTGTGCTGCTGGATTAGCATTGTTTTCAGCTGAAAGTAAGTTTTTACAGTAACTTGTGCACTGAAGCTTGGACTTTGTGCAAACTTTGCTGTGCCGTCACAGAAATTAAATGCTTCATTCCTTTATGAATGAAGACTTATGAACCTAGACTTCACTGCAGTAAGAGGAGTGCTTTTGCAGATCTGAATGGGAGACTTCACTAGATGGATGGATTGGTCCTGTATGTTCCCCTTGCCAAGAGCAAGATCAGATATATCTGGCTTCCCGAGCTACTCGGAGCTTGGAAAGTTATTTATAGCTTTAAGTACGTATCTGTACAGTACATTGGCATTTAGTCAGGTGTCCTGTATGTTTTTTTTCTCCCATGTTGTCCTTTCCCTTCGTGTGGGAAAATGAGCAAGTCTCAAGCCTATGGAGCTGAATAGATTGTAAATCTCTAGAGAGAACATGCTTGCTGCCTGTTCTGGATCAGTTGGTGAAGTTACAGGATTACAAATACTCTGAATGCTCCTTATCTTATATTTTACCATTTCTCTGTTAATTTTCTAGAAGTGAATAGAAGGGTCAGAGTCTGAATGTTCTCCACTGTCCTGTCCTTTCCTTTCCCTGTCTCATATAACACTGATGAAAGTATGTGTCAACATATTTGCTAATGAAATAATACTGATAAGGTAATGCTGGTTTATTGTCTGCTTCCTGCTGCCCTATCACTCCTGATGGGGCAAAGAAACCCTTTTTTCCTGTTGTGATTCTCTCACTAAAGCATTTATGCTGGAGGCCAGTATGACACAGGCACCATTTTCTTTGAAAGGCTTTGTTTGAATTGGTTTTACTAATTTTTTAATCATTTCTCTACAGTTTCTATATGCTTTGCCAAGAAAAGAAGGCTATGAGTTCTTTGTGGGGCAGTGGTCAGGAACAGAATTGCACTTCACTTCCCTAATAAACATTCAGGTGAGTGGGTGAAATATAAAGTCCCAAAGATCCAGAAATAGATAATATCAGCATATTACAAGGTCTAATATTTGCTAAACAGTTTAATGAACAGGTTGTGTAGCTTAACTTGAAAAGAATTATCAGGGAAAAACTGCCATTAATTATGAGTAACTTAATTAAGGGTAAATTAGTAAGTTTGTGGGTATTAAGTGTCTCTAAAGGAGAATGAGGTAGAAGTCATGGTCAAACCATCTCAAAATAGAAGCAACAAGCCAAACTTTTCAGAACTGTTTGTGTAAGCTACTTAAAACACCAGTAGATGCTGTAAGATGAAATGTCTTCCTGGAAATTGTGGGTTCTTTTAAATGCAAAGTGGTCTTTAGTCAAGAAGAAAACACAACCTAACTGCAACTCCCTTGCTTTCTGTAAATACCAGAAATAATGAAGTTTTAATTTGAACTGACCCTTAAGCCCTGAAAAGTGACTGCCTCCATAGCAATTAATACTCAAAGAGAGCCTTCAGATCTGCAGTTCTTCATGGGATGCTGACGGGTTTCTTTATCTCCTTCAGACCCAAGGTGATACTGCCCCTAGCCAGCTGGTCCTGTACCATTTTCCTGATCTACAGAAGGAAAAAGGGATAGTTTTAATGACAGCAGAAATGAACTCCAAGTTCTTGGTAAGAGAAATCTGCTCATTGACTTCCTTCATCTTATGCTGCAACTCTTCATACAGTTTTGAATTAAAACCAAATTAAAATGAAGTCTTAAAATACCTTTTCCCAAAGAACGGTCTTATTAGATTTCTTTAATCTAATCTACTTAGTACAAGGGAAGCTAGAAGGAAATCATCAGTCTTTGTCTTTCTGGTGATTTCAGCTCTTGCATTCTTTTGTTTTGTTCATTACTTTTATTTTTTTTTTCTTATTAATAAAAGCAAATTAAAATGAAATGCACTGCTACCTGCCAACAAGTTAAAGCACTGTTTTGAATGCTACTTGTCAAATCAGGAGACCTCCAGTGCTTCCTGTTGTTTCCATGCACCTTTGCTCTGTTCTCTATGTGTGGGTGTGCTGTTATTTGCATATCTGCAATAGTACAGTGCTAGGACTAATTGTACCAGGGACTGCACTGGTGGAACAAGATAACTAAAGCATCCCATCTCTAACTGACCTACTTACACCAGTTCTGAAGCAGTGTGCAGAGGAGTGTGTAGAGAACTCATTGGTAATGCATTTGCCCTGTTGTATCTCAGAGTAAACAGTCAATTTTTGCGAATAGGTCAACCGTAAGAAGGGAAAGATGAGACTTTGGTGCATCTCCAGTGTCTTAGGGCGGGCAGGGATCATGAAAGATGTATTTGACCTCTGAGGTGTATGCTCAGCAGGAGGGTAGTTCAAATGCACGGTGCTAAGCGTGTAAGTAGGTCAGGAACAAGAGGGAGGTAGTTTAAGAGATTTGCTAAATTAAGGTGACTTGGCATTGAGTCACTCGATGAGTAGGACTGCAGCTGCTGAAGAGTCTTTTCAAAGGGGATGCTCAAACACAAACCCCAGTGGTAACACACTCTTTGTTTTAACTCGCAGGTGGTGCACGAAGCACAGTGCTTGGCGAATCAGGTGCAGCTTTTCTATGCAACGGATCGTTCTGAGACCTACGAACTAGTGGAGACCTTCAACCACAGATCTAGTGAATTTAAATATATGTCAGTTATAGCAGAGCTTGAGCAAAGTGGGCTTGGAAGAGAACTGAGACCTGGTCAGGTTTCTGACACATCATAGAGCTAACCTGCAAGTGAAGCGAGCCAGCAGCAGTGAGGGTTTCCTACATGGGGTGGTCCTGTCCCTTCTGGTTTACAGATTTGGGTTGGCTGCAGAAAGGATATGGAGACATCCTGGGAGTGTCAAGCCTGTGTGGCACTCATGCAAGATGAGGACTTGGGCCATTTGAACAACAGTAATTGCCCAAATGGAGCCTTGTAACTTCCATCAGAACAAGCCATTTTCCCATGTTACTGCTGCATGCTGTGTGTTTGAAATCTGAAGTAAAGTGACAGAAGGGAAACTCTGTAATGGTCTACAGTGACATCAGGAGAGAGCCAGCAACCAATGCTTCTTCTCAGTAAATGCATTTTAAATACCCTGTGCCATTATAATTGCATGGTCCAGTGCTTTTTAATCTGTGTGGAATTTATACAGGCTTGTCCATCAAAAAAAGAGAGTAGGACTGATGGTCTAACACAAATGCCTCTTTGTTGCTTTGTGAGGTTCCTTACACAGATGTGTACTGTGGCCTGTGTTTTTCTCAGGATTAAAAAATAGAGTGACTAGATTTGTTCTGGGAACTTTGTACTTCTTAATTGATACATTAATTTCATCCTGTTTCTGTGTTTCTGTCTTAGAGATGCTTTTCTTGAGGTGTAGGGTATTACGTATGTGGTTTTATTCTTCGTTTATTTTTTAATAGTGTGGAGGAATGATTGCCTGATTTATAGAATTAACTATTCTCAGACTGCCATCTAATCTCTACAAATGCATTTGAAGGGACAGCAAACAGTTCTTGTTCCCATTTTAGGAAAGGCACTATCCATAATGAAAGCAAGATGGACTGGCATAGTAGCAGAGTGTGAGCCCCCAACCAGCTTCTCAATTGCTAAGTGACAACTCATAAAAAAACTGTATTGGTATGAATGTGCACAGCTGCTGCAACATGACAGTGATGTTGGTAAGGTGCTGGCTTTACAGGCTGCAGCAGGTTTGGTTTTTCAAAGCTGACTTCAACAAAAGGATCCCAAAGCATTTGTGCTTGAGCTTCTCTTGTTTTCATTCCCAGCAGAGGCAGCCAGTGGGTCTGGACAAGGGCATACTGAGCAGTGCGACGTGCAGCTTGTGCATGGATTACCAGCACATCACCACTGTGCAGGTGGACAACAGAGGACAGCCAGGAGCAACACCGAAATATTTCCCATGTCCACATCAAATCCCTGGCACTAGCTTGCCCTTAGCACTAATTATCCATTATGTGCAGGCCATGATGTACCTCCCCATCAGCCTGCTGAAGCTGGCAGGCATTCCCTCCTGTGCCAGAGAAATGGAGGCAAGCAGGGTATGCAGCTTGTCTCTGGGTTACAGAAAGACAATTTTTGGGGCAGGGCTGGTACCAGATTTTCTGTGCTACCCTTAACCATGACCTGATAAGGAGGTATGATTAGTTACACAGGGCTCTAGCACAATACGTTTGCTATTGGAGTTGTAGGACCCTGTTGCTGTTAATGCTGTTGCTCCATGCTTTCTCAGCCCATATGTTGGACACGAACATCGTTCAGCCAAGCACTAAAGGTAGACAGTAAGGTTTTAGTATTGGGATCTATTTTACCAGTGACTCACTTACATGTTTTCTTGCAGTGCATGCATTGGAATGGTTTTTAAATAGATCCCAAAGTGGAAAGGCAAAAGTTGATCATACTGCCTGCAGCCATTTTGCAAAAGGCTGCATTTTCTGGCTCTGGCAGAAGTGGAATGGACTGATGAAGGGAGCAAGGGCTTTCTTCTGCAGGTGAACTCGTGTGCCTTGAAGTGCACACCATGACATGTTTCCTTCTTCTGTCAAGGTGAGACCACATGGCACAGAAATGACTGATGTGGTGTCAATGCTCTGATGCTGTACTGCGATTCCCTGGGGAGCAAAGAGTTTGCCAGGCTTGTATGTATGTGCAGTGGCAGGGAGGTAGCTGAGGGTTTAGAAAACTCAAATCCTGGGAGCTATTCCCAGATCTGCTGCTGGGGACAGGGTTTGCTGCAGCCCCAGATAGTGTTACTGTTGTGTTTTGTCCAAGGAGCCAGTCTGGTGCACTGTGCCACTGAAATGCTGTTGTGAGCAGGGAAGCTGCAGACAGGAATTTCCTACTGTATTCCTGTATTATCTGTATTCCTACAGATTATAATGCCATGTAGGAATACAGATTATAAAAGCAAAGGCCCACAAGTTTGACACGGTGTGAATAAGCTTCCTAATTTGTAAACGGAAAAGTGGAAACTTCCAGTGCTTTTGGAAATACATATGCTAATGGCTGTGCTTGTGCTACAGTTAGACTTGAACAGGACACTTGGATCTGTGACGACTGCTGCTGTGGTGGAAATGAGGCTGTATCCCACTGAATGCTTGCTGTAAGGGGGAGTAACTCAGCTGAAGAACCAGCCCCACAAACCATCCTTGCTGCAGTGGTCTGTGGCTCCAGTGCCCAGGATGCACTCGTCCTGGCTGCCTGATGTAGCCTCAGCACGGGCTGGCCACGAGGATGGGTGCCTTCAAGCCATGGTGTGGACACGGACCCCCAGGTCCTTCTGTGGCTTTGTGTAAACTGGTAGCTGCACCAGTTTTAAGCCACTAAAATCTCACATAGGGTTTGTAAGATGTGATGTGCTCTGTGTTGAGCCTAAGGGCTGGTGAAAATACTGTTGGTCTTGGCATGGGGAGAGAAGGTAACTGGGAGAGTCGTGCTGTACAGCCACTAGGGGGAAGATGTGTCTCCTTACTCTGAGCTCACACACAGCTTCCATGAGCCTGTCTGCTCAGCTTTGTGAGCTTGAGGCAAGTTTTGTGCTGAAAAACCATTTAGATGCCCTGGCTGCTCCTATATGGTTCATAACGTAGTGGGCTGCACTGAGTTAGACCAGCAGTTCCCCAGCCCACTGCCCTAGATCCTGGATGAGCTGCCTTGGGAAGGGCAAACATCCTGCAATATGTTTCCAGGTCACTTCGCTGATTTCCACTTGTGGACCAGGATCTTCCTGAGCTGGATGTGTCTGTTTTAGTAGTCCTCAAGTGGGCATGTGCATGGAGGAGAAGCCCAAGTTGTCCTGTTGCCCCATGTAGGCTCCAGCCCCCTGCAGCAGGGACTTCACAGCTGAACCAAGTGCTGTAGGAGCCAGCTTCTTCCCTCGGTGCTGTCTGTGTCTGCCTCTGGCTGGAGGAAGACCCGGGACCAGGGATGAGGCCGCAGTTCCTTCAAGGAGCAGTGGAAGTGGATTTTAGAGCCAGAGCCTCCTTGTTATCAGCATCTCAAACTCCTGTGACCCCCAGCATTTTAGCAGGAAACCCAGAGCCCATCCTGCTCCCTGGGGAGACACCCTGGCCTGTGAAAAGCAGCCGTCACAGAAATCAAGGAAGCGCAGACTGAAGGATGGTGTTCCTGTGTTCCTACCCGCACTTAAAATGCTGACTCTGGTGCCTGTATTTTTCCCTGTGCCTTATCAAATGGCAAGATTCCAGTGCCCTCTGCTCCACGGCTGAGGAATTTCTCTCGCTATTGCTGAGCTTGTGTGGGACGTGGTGGAGCAGGGAGTGGGAACTGGCTGTTCCTGGTGCTGCATAGCCGAGGTAAACTTTAATGGGCACGTCCTTGGTCTCTCTGAGAATAATCAGCACAAACCCGCTGCTCCCTTTGCTGTGTCTTGTGGTCTGCACAGGCATGCAGAGCCTTCAACCCCAGCCTGGGAACAAGCATCTCCCTGGCTGATGGGCTGCAGGGCAACATGTGGCATGGGAGAGCCCAGCCTGGTGCTGGTGGGAGGCTCGCTGCACCCACCCCTCACGCAGCTGTGTCATGCCAAGCTGTGTGGAGCTGAATCACTGCATCGGGCCTCTTTCCATGGCCACCCGTGAGGTCCAATGGAGCCATCCAGCACTCCAGGCTTGTTTCCTTCCTTGCTTCCTTCCTCCTGATAAATTCAGCCATGCACCTGCCTTCAGGATGGGGTCAACCTCCCCCCTTCTTCCTTCCTCCAGGATAGACAAATGCCCTCTTCACAATAACACATCCCTCCTGCCCCAAACCTCCCTCTCAGACCTTTTGCTCTCTCCCAGGTGACTCCTGCCCTCCCTCCCTGTAGCTGGGACCCTCCATCCTGGTGGGTTTCTCTGCTCTGTGTGGTTTCCAAAACCTCATTCAAGGTGGTAACTCCCTGTCCAGGAGGTGCTGCTCACCCCCATGGACTTGTGGGGCTGCAGCTAACACAACTTCAGCCTTTGTGCTGTTTTCCTGGCCCCTCTCCTCTGGCTCCAGACTGCTGGGGATGGGAGGACCCCATCTCGCCTTTAAGTATTTTGGCTCCGTCTCGCCTGGATGTAAATCCTGGCCATGAGTTCCCTTCGGGATCTTTGCTATCCGGCCAAGCCCTCTAAATTTTGGATTTGTGCCCATTTTTCTGCTTGGTTTTCAGTTGAAAGTTTCCTCCTGGCTTGGCATTAGCTGTTAGGAGTTACATCTGCTCCACAGACCTCCACCTCCTGCTCACAAGGTCTGAGGACGTCCTGTGGTTTTCTGCATCCCTTGTGGAGAAGCACGGACACTGTCCTTGGGATGAAGGACCTTGGCAGGACTCGGGGTGGCTGTGATGTGCAAGCAGGGAGCATCCAGCATTGGGGATGCTCCTCCAGGTGCCAAAAAAGACTTTGTATTGCTGCTGCTGAACACACTTGAGCCAGGCTTCTACCTTTTCTGCAGAAACATGCCGTAGGTGTGAGACATCCCAGCCATCTCCTGTTGCAATGGGTGCCAAGCACGGGTGAATCCTGCATGTTCTCAGTGTGTCCTCTCATCAGCCTGTCCTTCAGCCATGTCCCAAACAGGTACAGGCAGGGAAGCAAGGGGCTGCTGTGGTGTGCAAGCCATGATTCTCTCTGGCTCCAGTAAAAAGCAACCTGCTAGCAGCTCTGCCTGATGCTATGGGCCCTTTGATGTCTTCTTTGCTCCTAGTAAGATGCTGCTGCAGGTAACAAACAGATTCTATTGCACCTGCACAAAACCAGTGCTGGGAGGAAAGGAGAGCAGATGCATTGTAGTGCCCAGGCTGAGCTCCCTCGGGGCTGGCTGCTTGGGGAGGCTGCTGGATACTGGATACAAAAATGACTGTTTGTCATTGCTGGGGCTGTAACTTTAGTTTTAGACTGTCTCTGAACGTTGTGCCTCAGGGGCAAACCCTTGGCATCAACATTACAGGGAAAGGAGTCCAGATCCTGCAGAGATGCATCCCACTGGATGGGGTCGGAAGGTGAACCCACAGCTGCAGCAGCAGAAGGCAGGCAGGGATCAGAGAGGGAAACCCTCCAAGGAGGGAACCCCTTATCCTAAACCCTCCTCCTTCACAAAATGTACCCAGTGTCTGGATCTTCCTGCTGCCTCAGGCTGCTGGGTCTGTGGTTTCCTTTCTCACACTCCTTCTGGTCCTTCCCTCCTCACCTGCACTATGGTCCCAGCTCTCCCCATCACCTGCCATGCTTGGCTCAACCTGAGTTCCACACACATTGCACCAAAGCCTGGAAACGCTTCATTCGCTGGAACTGACCTGGTGCCAAACAACTTGCAGACGTTTCCAGCAGCGCTAACATCTCATCTCACTGTGGTTGAGCCGGGCTGCTCCCCTGGGAAAGACATGCTGCAGTGCCAGGAAGGGGACAGCGAGCACCAGGAGCTGCTGCCTCCCACCCCGCTGCAGCACCCCAACGCATCCCTCATGGGGTGCACCATCAGCTGCACATCCTGACCTGGAGCAGAGCCATCCCACCCGTGCTGGCTGCTCCTCTCGGCGCTGAGCGTGCTGGCACAGGCTTGCTTCCACCAAGCAGTGTTTAAATACCACAGCGCGCTTCAGAACTCACCCCACCTCCGAGCCCGACAGAAAGTAAGTCTGCTCTGAGCAGAGAAAGCTGGTCTGGGTTTTTCTTTCCTTTCTCTCTGGCTTTTCTGTGTTGGATGGTGTTCAGCATGGCCTGGCACTGAAACCTCTGTCTGATTTTGGTGTGAGCGCGGAGGGGGGAAGGATGAAGGGAGAGGGAAAAGATGGGAGGAAAAAAGATATTGCTGGGTTTCATCTCCTTTCCTTCAGCATGCTGCTGTCCCATGAAAGCTCAGAGCTAGCCAGTGGTGCCAAAAAGGATCTCAGCACCCAGGAATGGTGTTCGGGAGTGGGTGGTCGTGGGGGCCCGGCAGGCCGCTTCCCAGTGGGTTTTCCAGGGAAAACCGGAGCTGCTGGCAGTGGGGTCAGGATGTGACATCACCGGCCAGAGAAAAGCCCTCGGCTCCGAGGGTTTCATTCGTTAATGAAACCCCAGTGAACACCAGAGTGTGTGGCTCTCTGCGCTGCTGCCATCCCCAGACTGCCGGCATTCCCGACGGGAAACCTGCCCGGGACTGGTTTCTTCTTACTTTTTCCCTCTTTTCCCTCCGTAGGAGCAGAAAGTGCAGCGGAAGGATTTGGGGCTGGAAGCCAAACGTGCTGGGATGAGGTGAGTCCTGGGGGTGGAAAGAGCCAGTGCTGCGCCCCTGAGGATGCTCCCGGGGTGCTTTTAAGCATGGTTTGGGCAAGACCTGCTTGGGGTTAGGCTGGGAAGGAGCAATCCTTCATGGACGCCTGCAGAAGGCTCTTCCCCTTCCTCTGGCGTGTCAATGTGTTAATACTGAGCCTGTTTTGGGGATGCAGGAGGGTTCGGGAGCCCTTGGCAGCAGGGCAGGGATGGCCAGTGGTGGGTAGGGGAAGGAGGACAGGCAGGGAAAGGCGGCACAGACACACGCTTCCCGGTTGGGACGGTCCTGGCAGCAGCTTTGCTGGTGTCAGAGGGAGGGCGGAAAGTTGTGGGTGGGGAAACTGGGTGAGAGCGAGCGCTGGAGATGGGTTTTCAGCAGCTGGTTTATCTCCTCCCGCCTGCCTCCCGCAGCTCGCAGGCCTGCAGCTCCCCGTGCTTGGGATTACAGCGCTGACTGTGGGGTAAGCACCCCCGGGACTGGACCGGAGCAGTTGGGTGCCACAGAGCCCATTGGACATCTCTTCACAGTGCTCCCTGCAAGTCACTGGTAGCAGCAGCAAGATCCCAGCACCCAGGAATGAGGTACCCCCCAAAAGCCCCTGTCCTCACTGGGTTTCACCCCCAAAATGAACTGGACATGCTGGAGAGATGGGGCTTTGCTTTTCTGCTTGGAGGCATCTTGGTGGCTTGGGAAAAGCCTTTTCAGTGCCTTTGGGCCAGGCTGTGGTCCGCTGGGAGCTGCTGCTGTGCTAGTGGTGTGGCAGGGAGGCAGGGCAAGGAGCAGGACAGAGCAGGGGATGAGCCAAGTGTGTGCAGCCCTGTTCCTGGAAGTCATGCTGGGTCCATTCTGCAGGAGCTGGGGATTTCCAAGCACCATCACAGCTTCCCACTGGCAGCTATGGGGGACGGAGTCCTGCTGCTCTGGAGACTGGTGCTCCAGGGCTGACTCTGAGGATGCTCGCTCCTCTCTGGCACCAGGGAGGGTTTGCACAAGGCGGGTTTGGTGGCAGGGAGATTCTCTGCAGCTCCCCCAGCCTACGTGCCGCGCCTTGATCCCCCTCCCGGCATCTTGTCTTGGCTCGTTTCCTGGAATTTTCCATCGTTTGGGTTATATTTGGGATCAGCAGCCAATAACCCCGTTTCTCACGGACAGCCCAGCTGGGGCTTGGCTCCAGCAGGAAGCATGGAGGGAGGGGGGCCAGCACCCCAAGACTGTGCTCCTCAGCATCCTCCTTCTTGCAATTCCCCCTTCCTTAGATGATTAAAACCAGACATGGCTACTGCAAAGGCTGGAAAAGAGGGGATACGTTCCCTTCCCTGGGAGCACCATGCATCCACAGCCCCAGCCTGGATTGGGGTAGAGGAGTGGCTGCAGTTCAAGGGCTGCTTGGGAGAAACCGCCTTGGTCTTTGGGATTCTAATCCAGCCCTGGTTGGAAAGATGCTCTAGGACAGGTTGAAGACTGAGCTTTGCAACAGGGCTTCTCTGGGGCTTGAAGGGAAGCTCAGATGCAGGGCTTTTGAGTCAGCAGCCAGACAGCAACACTTCCTACAGCAGTGAAAAGCCAGTGGGTTTCTGGTCAGATTGTCCATCTGGAGGCTGGCTGCTGTGTCAGGGCTCTGGCACACGGTGACTGAGCTGATGCCTGCCCTGCTGGGCATGGGGCAGCACGGGACTTTCACACTGCTTGTGGTGGGGAGAAGGGAATCCCCTAAAGCAGGGAAGCAGAAGTAGACATCTGGGTGACCGAAGGCAAGACCCCTGTGGGGAAATCTGGGGTGGATGCACAGAGCTGGCAGTAGTTAACCTACAATTTATTCTATGCTGCCTGGAGCTGCATGGATCTATGATCTCCCCCTACATCCTCCTCCCAAAGCAGCGGGAGCAGGAGTCTCCCTATGGATTACCCGTGGCGTTGGACCCCTCGCTGTGCTCCCAGGCTGTCGCACTGCCAGCAAGGGCTGGAGGTTGCTGCTAAAGAGGCTGCCTGTGGTTTCCAGCCAGATGCTTGTGCGAGTGTGTAACTGTCTCAGGCTGGATCCAGAGAGGATGCACTTGGCACTGGAGCTGCAGGAGGTGCCGGTGTGAAAGCCTTTCTCTCTCCTCACCCTCCATGACCATTGCAAAGCACTTGTCCCCCTAAAGCCTTTGTTTTTGCAGCCCTTAAGATAGAGGCAGCCCAGCGAGGGAGAGGAGTCTTTAAACTGGGGAAACTGAGGCAGGAAGCACAGGACAGCCCCGTGCCCATCACCTGAGAGACCGGTGCTGTGTCTGACTGATCCTGCCTGCCGAGTTTCTGACTAAAGCTTAGTTGGGGTCAAAACCAGAGGTTCTCTTTGGTGACCTTGTGTTGGGACTCGGGGGGAGGAAGCCCCCCTCCTGCCACTCTGCCTGCTTTCTCCTTTTGTTTTGCCAGCTTCCAAACAGAACTTTCAGTTGTTTTTAGTTTACACCTAAACTTGCTGTGTTCCTCTGTGGTTTCCAAATGATAAAAAAAGAATGAGAAACAAAAAGCTGAAGTAAAAACTGAAAACAACTCTCAAATCTGAAATTAGCAGCTTAGTTTGACCCTGAACTTACATTCTCCCCCATCCAGTTCATTTCCTTTCATCTCTGGACCCACCATCAAGCTGGGAAATCAGTGTTTCACATGTTTCTGCCTGCTACAACCCTGGCAGCAGCTCTGCTGTGCCTTTGCAGAGCTTAACCCTGCGCTCATTTGGTTCTTGCTAAACCCGACTGAGTTTTGCTTCTGCAGGATTGAAGCCAGCAGCCTTCAGAGCTGCAGATGGGGTTTTGTGGCCACTCAGCTGGGTTTGTAGCCAGCCCTCTGCAAAACCAAGGCTATTTCGGGAGCATGGATGGGGGTGAGCACTAAGCAGGCTGTGTCATGGATGTCCCATGAGAAGCTGCAGCCTCTTTCCACCTGGCAGCTTCGCTCATCCTCCTCCTACTGTCCTTAGAAGGGACATGGGGTGACAGCAGGAAAAGTCTCTGGCTCTTCAGCCGCCTGCTTCCCTCCCGGTCCGCTCCCAGGAGTGGGATGAGGTTTGATTTGGGGGTTTGCAGATGCTTCAGAAAGGGACGTGTGAGCCCCCGAGGTGCCGGCACCACCCCTGATGGGAACTGCAGCGAGGTGAAGGGGTTTGCAGCCTTTGCCAAGGCTCCTCTCAGAGGAGCTTTGATTTCACACGTGGGAACTGAAGGCAGAGACCTGCAGGCGGCCGCCACGGTGCCGGTCCAGGCCCTGCCAGTGGGATGTGTACTGTCATGTCATAGGAAGCTGCTGTCTAAGCTTGTTGAATGGCAGCTCACCTCAGATTTCCCAAGATAGGCAGTGTGAGCCGTGATTTGGACTTGGATGGGTCTCCTGTCCCACCCCAATCCCCAGTGACCACAGCCTGATTTCCAGGAATGCGACAACCCTGGACATCAGGCTCAGCCAAACCTTGGAAGATCTCCCATTTTCTGTCTCTTTATGTGGATCTGCCCCAAATACTTGGCCAGTGATGGAAGAGCACTGGCTGAGTCAGATCCATAAAGGTGGACACAAGGAAGATCTGTTCTTGCATTCGATGCTGATGCCTTTTTCCTCCAGTTAGGCTCAGGATGTGTTTGGGTCCATTCCCAAAGGACTTTGCTTTTGTTCCCAGAAAGCAGGGGCAGGTGCTGGGTCCCTGTGCGAGGGGAAACTGAGGCATCAGTCACTTTGCAGACCCTGTTTGCTTCGAGTTGGTATGTGCCATCTCAGCACCTCAGCTGCAAGGGCTATAGCCGGTATTTCAAGCCCTGGTCCTGGCCTCCGTGCAGTTCCTCCCTGTGCTGCTCACATCCTTCCTGCACATCCATCTCTGGGCAGTGAAAGCTTTGTAGCGAGGTAGAGAACAAATCTGTTCTTTGGCCCAGTGCCTCTCTGCCTCTTCAGGTCGTAAATCCCAGGATGTGTTTTTGGCTTTGTGTTAAATTTAATTTCTGGAGAACATTTGCTCCAGTGAAGACTGACACAGCCTTTTGATGACTTGGTAATTTGGCAGTGATGCTGGCAAGGATCCTGAAAGCAAAACCACTTGTGCTACTCTGGTGTGTGCTGCTGCCTGGGGAGCAGAGAGGCTGCGGTGTCCTGCTGGCATCCCGGGGATGGGTTTGCTCCGAGCACTTGGGCAGTGACAGGTTTTTCTCCCCCATTCCCAGGAATCTCTAACAGATGAATGTTATAGAAACACCTGGCAGATGTTTAGCAGGTTTGTTGCTTTGTTTATGTTTTTAACTGGTGTTTTATTTGGATGGTCCTGAAGCATGAAGCACATTCCCACCTGCCTGGTGAGTGAGAGCAGCTTGTGGGGAAACACAGAGATCCAGCTGAGGATGATGCAGAGGTGCAGTTGTGGGGTGAGTTATGGGTCTGGCTTCATGAGATGAGATGCAGTTTATTTCCCAGTCAGTGGCTTAATATTTGCAGGGGACCTGTAGTGTGAGACACAGGAACAAGGGACTCCCACACTGTATTTATGGAGAACTGATTTCACTGCTGGTGGCCCCTGCAAGGACACATGATGGGATGTCTTCTGCTAGATGGGCTTCTCATCACCCCACAACAACCTAGTCTATGCTTGAAAGAGCCTGCAAACAGCAATAGCTTCCAGAGCAGTGAATGGACTTGGCAGTCCTGGGGTAATGGTTGGACTTGATGATCTTAAAGGTCTTGTCCAACCTAATTGATTCTATGATTCTAAGTTGCTCACCCTATATCTGCCCAGCAAAGAGATGGAGGACACAGGCTTGGTGTGATGCTGTGTGATGCCTGTCCTGCCCTGCAGGGTAGCAGCCCCTGGGCTTTATTTGGGGCTGCTCAGCTTGTCTGGGGGTCATGGACTGCTTGGGGTCAAGGATGAGGGAGCTGCAGGATGAGGACAGGTTACGGGGTGCTGCATCCTCATCCTGGGAAGCTGCCAAGTGCCAGATGGGGAAATCCTGACTTCTTGTTAGGGATCAGTTGTTTGTTTATGCTTATTTTAATGGCTTTTATGTTTCAGCCAGAGACCTCTGCTGCTGCCTGGTGACAGGAGAGAAAAAATAAACCATGTGTGAGGGTACGGACAGCAGCAAGGCAGGGACAGCCCCATGTCCTGGCTTGGTGCAAAGCCAGTGAGTGACTAGTGCTTTGAGAGGGGTGAAAGCACTAGAAGTGCTGTTGGCTCCCTCCCTCCCATAGCCCCATCACCTATTCCTCCATACAGGCAGACCCTGCTGGATGCCTCATCCCAAAGAGTATCCCAGCATTTCCTTCGCTACTAGATTAGGATCCCCACTGCAGCAGTATATGTATATGTACAAATGTATCTGTATGTATGTGTACATATTTCAGAAGCTGTTATGCATTAGCAAAATCCCCGGGAGGCTTTTTTTAGAGGTGTTATCAACAGGATGTGCCTTTAATGTGTGACAGCCGGGTGGGGAGCCCCAGATAAGGGCTTTTCTTTACAGCCTCACTGTGCCCAGAGTCCACTGGCCTACCTTGTGCTTCCTCAGGGCTGCTGTTGGCTCTCTCCATTGGTTGGCATTTTGAAGAGCTCGTGCTCTTTTTCTGAAGTAGGGAACAAGCTCTTTGACATAGTTGGAGGCTGCTTGGGCAGGGTAGGGAAAAGCATCCAAGAAACATTCCCCAGTCACTGCCCTTCGGCAATAAATCATAGAATCATGGAGTGGTTTGGGTTGGAAGGGGCCTTAAAGCTCATCCAGTTCCAAACCCCTGCCACGGGCAGGGACACCTTCCACTAGACCAGGTTGCTCCAAGCCCCTGTGTCCAACCTGGCCTTGAACACTGCCAGGGATGGGGCAGCCACAGCTTCTCTGGGCACCCTGTGCCAGCGCCTCAGCACCCTCACAGGGAAGAGTTTCTTTCCTAATGTCTAATCTAAATCTCGCCTTTTAGCTGGAAGTCATTCCCCTTTGTCCTCTCCCTAAAATGAGGACAACAGGGCTGGAGCCATTAAAATCCCACCCAGCCACATGAGCTGGGGAAGGTTTACAGGTACGCCACTATTAAAGACATACTACATAGCACAGTATGATAGCTGTCACCCCTTCTGTGGGACATAAAGCATCAAAAACCATATGGTTTCAGGTCTGGTTGTACCTGGGTACAGCAAAGCATGGCAGGGTTTGGTACCACCATGCTGTGAGCTACTTAACAGTGGCAATGCAACGCTTCAGCCTGTGGTAAAGGCCATGGTTAGAGCACTAACGGCACTTGTGCTGGGGTTTCCAACCACACCAGGGTTTTCCCCTCACAGCCACATGTTAACTGCGGTGTAGAAATCCCCACAGGGCAGATCCTGCCAGTGTTTGGGATGATAAGTAGGTCTGTTTGCCTCCAGTGATGCCCCCATGTGTGGGCTTTGAGGGGAGCACAGGTTTCTCTTGTAAGATGTTCAGCTGGTCTCTGGTGGGCAACACAGAATCTGCCTGTGGCTCAAGGCTAAGTTTAGAGAACAGAGTTTATATAGCAAGTTTTTGCCTAAAAGCTGTCTTTTTAATGATGAATGTGCATCCATGTGTTGCTGGGGCACCATTCCCTCCTGCTTGTGGCTTTGGTTAAGTCACTTCCCCTTTCCATGAATCTTTTCCTTCCTTTTTTTTTAACTCTTTCTCCATCTCCTCCTGTTGGGGGGGATGCTGTTGGAGGACTTTCTCTTCTCTAAGCCTCACCAAAGCATTTAGCAGAAGGGGGCCTTGATCTCACGTTACCACCTTTGGTGATGAGTGCAGGTAACAAAATGCTCCATTTCAGCCTGTCATTCACCCTGGGGCAGATGGGATTTCCCCTGGAGCTTCAGGGAAGAAAAGGAATAAAGGGAAATAACTGCTAACCCGGGCAGGAAGGGGTGAGCTCAGCACTTTGCTGAGCTGTGACTTCCAGACCGAGTCACCCGGAGGAGCATCGGCCACCACAACTCCTGTGTTCATTGTGTGCACGCTGAGGGCCGGCCGCATCCTGGCACGTCGTGTTGTTGTGCTGCCGTTTCCCTTCTTCGGATGCATGTTTTGTTCTGTTGGACAAACACACGGGGCAGAACAACAAAAATAATCCCCCCTTTTCCCATTGATGTCGGCGCTGGGTCTGTGTGAACCAGCAGCCAGCTGCGGTCACAGTGTGGTTCCCAGAGCATCACTCGCCAGCCGCAGTGGTGGGATGGGGTTATTTGTCCTGAGAAATCCTTGGGAAAGAGATGTTTCACTTGGGCAGAAGAGGAAAAGGACACCAGGTTGGGACTTCCTGGGCTGGTGAACTCTGTTGATATCGTGGCTCTCACTTTATTGCAGCAGTTATTGATAAAAGCCCTGGAGGTAAGAGCCTGGTGAGCTCCTGGTGTGTGTAGAAATAAGGAAGGGCCTTGCACAGGGTACATGTGGCAGTGCTCACCCTCTTCAGTGGCATCAGCTGCTCCATGTCACCCTGATGTGAAGGGGCCAGGAGCTCACCCAAAACCTCCATCCTTGTGTGCTGTCAGAGCAGCAGGGCCCGTCAGCATCCTGGTGTGAACTCATCCCTGCAAGCATGCTCATGTTGGCTTCATATGTGACCAAAATTTGTCTCTTTCTCCCCTCAGAGACCTCCACCTCTGAAGACCCCAGCTTTGGGTTTGACGCTGAGCCTCTGCCCTCACCCTGGCCATCCCTGCCCATGATGGCGTTGTGTCTCAAGCAAGTCTTCAACAAAGACAAAACGTTTCGGCCCCGAAAGAAGTTTGAGCCGGGCACCCAGCGCTTCGAGCTGTACAAGAAAGCCCAGGCCTCCCTCAAGTCCGGGCTGGACCTGAAATCAGTGGTGCAGCTGCCTCCCGGTGAGAGCATCAACGACTGGATCGCGGTGCACGTGGTGGACTTCTTCAACCGCATCAACCTCATCTACGGCACCATGTCGGAGTACTGCACAGAAAAGAGCTGCCCCATCATGTCTGGTGGACTCAAGTACGAGTACAGGTGGCAGGATGACAGCAAATACAAGAAGCCAACCAAGCTGTCGGCTCCGCAGTACATGTGTATGCTGATGGACTGGATTGAGATGCTCATTAACAACGAGGACATCTTCCCCACCAGGATAGGTGAGCGTGCTCTGGGTCTTCACAAGAAGGCTGGGGTTGGAACTGGTGCAGGTTCCCAAGCTGCTGGTGCACCTCAGGGTTGGTATTGCTGACTTTGCAATCCCAAAGATCATGGCCTTTACTGTTCCCGGTGTTCCTCAGTGTCTGTCCCAGATTGAGCTTGGGAGTCCTCTTTCTGCTCCTAGGGGATATGGAAAACAATGTTCTTCTTTTCTGTGCTTCTTCCAAGTATTCTGTGCTTGTGAGAAATAAGGGCAGTTAGATCATCAGCTTCCTTGTACTTCCTCAAGGAGCTGAGCTGCAGAGCTGGTTAAAGGTGGTCCCAAGGTCCAACCCTCATCCCACCTTGTTATTTCACTTCTTGGCTCCTTTCCACCTCTGCTAATTCATCTGAGCCCTGATTATACATCACATTTTACTACTTAGCTGAGGTATTGCCTCAGCAGAGATGCCTGTCCCTGGAATCTGGCCTTTCCAGCTGCCAACCCCCAGGGTGTACAATGCACCCCTTACAAAAGTTCAGCCTTAGGAGCTTGCAGCGGCTGCCAAAGGCAACACAGCTTGAAACTAACCTCTCTGTGGCTGACCTGCAGTGCTTGGCAGCTGCCAGGGCTGATGTTAGCCCTGCTACTTAGCTGCTTTATTGTCATTTGGGGAGATGAGTTCAAGGGTTGGAGCTGATGTGTAGGTTGGTGGGGCTGCTGGAGCCTCAGGTGTGCCTTGGTATGGTTGCTTTCCAGATGAAATGCAAAGGTACTTGAATGTAAAAGAATCTTTAAGGGGTTTCAGGGGGAAAGATGCAGCTTTGCAAGGCTGCTTGACCTTGTTTGTTTTCCCAAGCAGCACAGCTGACAGAGCCTATGAAATCAATGCACTTTAGGCTCAGGATTTTCATTAATACACTGGGAAACATTGAAGAAAATGGTCTGTGTGGGATTACTGGCAGCCACTACCTGTTGTAGCCCTATTTGTTTGTGCTGTAGCATCTAGTTGTGTGTCTTCTGTGGGAGAGTCTCTGGTCCTTGGAGGCTTGGAGGGTTTGTGGCTCTCTGAAAGCAAGAGGGGAAGGCCAGGTGAGCGCAGTGCCAGGTCCTTGTGCTGGAGGACAGACAGATAGGCTGTCTTTGGGGCACATGGGGGAGCCAGCGCCTAGGATTCACTGGGGCGTTTGCTGTGCCATGGTCGCATCCCTCTCTCTTGGGCTCAGTGGGCTTCACACTTCCCGGTGGATGGAGAAGGCTGGAAGTGTGGCTGGTTGATAGTGTTGGTGCAGGATACTCTGTGCTGGCAGTCCCACCAAAATCCCTGTTGATTCTGGCTGCAGCTGGACATATAGTTGCTGCTGCCAAGGGGTGAAACAGCAGCCATAGGATACAGGCTGGGTCTGCCTCTTCCCAAGGGGGCTTTTTCCCAAGGAGAAGCTCTGCACACCATTAAAAGCATGGGCACAGGTGTGGATTTACTCAGTTTGCCCTCCAGCTAGACATTAGAGTGTCCTGGTCCAATTTCATGCCTTTCAGGTGGGATTTGGGATGTGATGCTTCTTGGAAGCTACTCCAGGGAGTCGGTGCTACAGGAAGTCTGCAGCACCCTCCACTCTCTCATGCCTGAGGTGCAAAAGCAAAGTACAGTTGTGGCCCTGCTGGTTTTTACCCCATTTCTGGCACTTTTGCCTCCAAAGTGTAACACATCCTGACGTGGGGAGGAACAGCTGGTGCCTCTGGTTTCCACTTCTCCTTTTGCTTTGGTATGGGGGCAATTCTGGCCGAGATCCAGGCTGGCTGCAGGCAGTCATGGGGCATTTTTCTCTTCTAAAGCCATTCCCAGGGTCCCTCTTCCAAGCCCCTTTGTTGCAGGGATACTTGTGTCCCCCAGTGACTTCAGCCCCCTTGCAGGCACGGCTTGGTGGTTGTGGCCTCCCACATGCA
The DNA here is from genome assembly GCF_000696875.1 of Nestor notabilis. Lineage (NCBI taxonomy): Eukaryota > Metazoa > Chordata > Aves > Psittaciformes > Psittacidae > Nestor > Nestor notabilis. Next base: position 21,550 of record NW_009917279.1, on the reverse strand, counting down.
GAAGGGAACTTAGGCTGAGATCACACTTTAAAACACATGAAAGGCTGTTGTGGGAGGCAGGGGGAGGAGGGAGCTGGTGGCACTTTGTCATCAGTGTGTCCCCTGTCAACTGTCTTTCACTGGCCTGCCTTGTGTGCCCGGTAGCTCTGGCATTTCAGAAAATGGAGGTGTTTGGCCGAAGGAAAATGTCACATCCGCCTGTTCCTGATGTGCTGCTCCTTGTCCCTGCACCGGATGATGGGGGAGGCTGGGGGACACACAGAGGGGAGAGATATGGGGCTGAGGGATGAGCAAACTGAGATGCTCAGCCTCCCTCCTAAAGAGCCAGCCCCTCTTGAAGATACCCAGGACAAAGGGAGTAAGGCACCCAGAGGACACAGGGGAGATGTGAGCTGTTTGAAGGAGGAGAAATGAGCCTGATGAAGTGGTGGAGGGAAATTACAAATGTCATGCTTTGGAGTCGCAGTGAGGCTCTTCAATATTAACAGCAGAGATGGGGTTTAACATGAAGCTTTGTCCCACTCCTGTTTGTGAGGTCCAGTGAGGTCCACCAGCACAGCTGACCACTGTCTCAGCGGGTGTTTCATGAGCTGTGTGCATCTCAGCTTTCCCTCCTGGCTGCTCTTCGCGTTATGCAATAAAACTGTCCCAGCACAAAGATTTCCCTGGCTGAGGCCACCTGACTGCAGACAAAACAGGCTTCTCTTTTATATTTTTCCTTTAAGTAAGTGTTCCCCAAACCTCAGCATCCTTCTCTATCCAAAACCTACAAAGCATGAAGCAGCGCATGATGCAGTGGGGCTTGCTCATGGCTGTGCTGATGGTTAAAGGAGAGGTGTCTCATGGGTCAGAGAGGGGAAATCCTTCGTCCTGGAGTGAGAGGCTCAGCTGGAAATGAGCAGAGATGGTTCAGTGGCTTGTGGGCTCACAGGGTCCTTTGGCATCACAGGGCACAACTCCAGTGAGCATCTCCAGTGAGATGCTTCAGTTGTACCACTGAAGCATCAGGTCCCTGTCCTGGCTCCAGCAAGGGAGCCTCATGCCAGCAGACAGCTTGTGACCTGGCAGAGTTAACCAGGAGGACCGCAGTCCTTGGATGGCTGCCTCCATGAGCAGAAAATCCCTTTGGTGATATAATGGGGCCACTGTTGTATACCACAGCAACAGCTGGGGGGAGATGCTGTGTCTTCCCCATCCACCTGCAGGGCTTGGTCCCACTCAAAGGCTTTTCTGTATAATCCTTCCTCTGGAGCGGAAACCTGTTTGTCTGCTGGTCAAGATGAGACAAATCCCTGCATGGGATGAGCTATGCCAACCTGATTGCTATAAATCTGCTGCAGCAGCAGCTTTCCCAGACTACCCGTATCAGTTTGCATGTGCTAGCGCTCTGTTTCCACTCTTTCAACCAACATAGCTGTCCTGAAAAATACATTTAAACGGAGAAGAAGCATTGTTCCCATCCAGGGAGAAGAATAAATGATTCTACAGGTGTATTTTTACCAGCTGGTAAAACCATATCAGGAAATTTCTTCAGTGAGTGGCCACATGAACACATTACCACCTGGAAAACATCAGCTCCTTCCAGTAACCGTTCTGCCCCGTGGTGCCTGGTTTTAGGGAGGTGCACAGGGATGTCTGGATGGGGATTGCAGGGCCCGTGGCAGCCCACTGTGTCTGCATTGTCAGCCCAGCATCAGGCTGCTGGTTGCACACAGGCGTCCTCCATCAGCACCGTCGTGGCGTTATTCAATCAGTGCAGACGCAGGGCTTGGACCAGACCCAGCGCCGGAAACACCCCGCGCTCTCTGCCAAATGTGCCTGCAGCTCTACAGAGCGTCAGTCACAGGAGGGTTTGGAACAGTTCTTAGAAAGCTTTTCAAAACTCAAGCTCTGCCATTCAAGCGTTGTCCCAAAACAATTATGAAAACCAGAGAGAACTTGGTGTGAAACTATCCGATACTTTCTCCCCATAACAACAGGAGAAAAGTGTTCAGGATTCAGGTAATTATTGCCCTTCTCTCAGCTGGCTATTTTTTACGTGCTTTGTCTTCTTTTTTTTCCTGCCTGTTTTCTTGCAGCTTCTTTCACCCCAGCTTGCAGCTGCCATCTTGCCATTAGTTTTAAATGGGGCTTTAAAGACTTATTTTTAGGCAAAAAATTACTCACTGACACCACAGTTGCCAAAATGGAATTGAGAAATAATACCAACAACAATAATTCATCACGTAGTTCATTGAACTACTGCTCTTGAAGAGGAAAAAAGTGCAATTGCCAAGAAGCAAATTTGCTTCCCAGTACTGATTCATCCTGAAAATATTAAATTGGCTGGAGCACAAGCGTTAGGGACAGGAGAGGTGGCAGGAGAGATCCAAGAGCCATTTGCAGTCCCGTACCGTAAGCGCAGACACTTTGTTAGCTCTCATTTTCATTTCCTTTTACACGGTCCCACATGGTTTCCTTATGTTTTGAAGCAATCAGCACAGAGTGAGGAAAGCTGCTTTTTTGGGGCATTAAGTCACATCTTGGGGTTTTCAAGCAAAACATCCAAGATAAACTGAAGGTGCTAATTCATTTCAGGGCTGTGAGTCACGCTGCTCACAGTGCCCTGGCTGCATTGCGGTGAAATTGTACCTGCTGTACTTAGCGCTTTGCCCTGGCTTGGAGCACGGTAAGGTTCTCCCTTTTCTGCTGCAAGGGATGGCTGCTCTGCTCCACTCCTCCTGGGATTGGGCCGTGCTTCCACACTGGGATAGGTGATGCTCCGAGCCACCGGCTGCCTTGTCTGTGTGCAGTGTCTGGGTGGTGCATGCCTGGATAATGGGAGAAGAGTTGACCTTGTGTATAAATCTTGCTCCCGGTATCTGACAAAGTTCATATTGCACCCTATAGTCCCCTCCTCATCACTCATCATGCAAGAAGAGTCATAGGGGGGCTAATGCCTGCCAGATTGTGGGTTTGCTGCTGCTTTCTCCAAGGTTGCTGGATGGTGAGCACCAGGGAATTAAAGGTAATTTTAGTACCTTTAAATCAGCCCAGGTGTGTTTTGTGGTGTTCCACTGTCCCATGAGGTAGCTGGGATCAGTGGGATGCACTGGGATTGCTGGGTGCCTATATGTGTATAGGGCTGCAGAGGGTGAAGCAAACCCAAGCAGTGTCACCCTGCTGGGCTGGTTTGTCAAAACGTGGGGCTCCATCCTGACTTTGCCTTGGCCTGCCACACTGCTGCTAACAGGTCATCTATCTCAGCCACGCAGAGCCGGTCCCACCAGCATCATCCCTTCATCTCACCAAGCTGCAACTCCTGCTGGTTTGTGCCACCACACACCACTTCCGAGATGGAAGAAGTTCCCCAAACAAGGGCCACCACTGCCCCACTCCCAACTGCTCCTTATCAGCACATTGGCCACTAATGGGGTCTCTCTGCCACTGGCTGTAACACTGATCTACCTGACCCAGCCTGGCTGGGAGGTGGGAGCCATGAGGGGAGCAGCCTGTCACCCTCTGTGCTTGGGGAATGCATGGTGACCTCTCTTAGCAGTCAGGATGTCTCTGATGTTAACTGTCTGCTTGGTTTAAAGCTAAACACCTGTAAGAACAGGATAGTGCTGAGATCCCTGTCCAAGGGCTTGTCCCTTGCTGGGATGTGGTGGCTGCAGGGAGGAGGCACAGCCTGCTCTTCACTGTGTCCCCTCGCATGCTCGAGAGGATGTCACATGCGTTGTCTGCTGGACATCCGCTGAGCCAGCAGCCGTGACCCAGGGCAAGGCTATTTATGCCACATCTTTCTGCTGCTCTCCCTGGGTTGGTCAGATGCAGGCTCTACTGGAAAGCCCTTTCCTTTCAGCTCTGGGTGAGGAGGTGGGGAATGTCTCCTTCTCCTTGCCAGCATGGGCCGTGGTGGGTGTGGTGGGGTTTTCCTTCCAAAGCCACTGGAGATCAGCAGCAAGACAAGACTGCTGCTGGTGGAGGCAACCTGCTTATCACATATCCGCCCTGCTTCCTTCCTATGGGAAGTGCTTTGATCAACTGGTGCAGGCCCCTGTGCCTGATGCAGGGTCCAGTCAAGCATCTCTAGTCTGTATTGAGGGTCCTGGCACAGGAGGCACAGATGTTGCTGCAGCATGGGGAAAGAAAGCAGGACGTGATGGCCCAGGGTTATGCCCTGTGCTGCTGGGGCTGCTCAGGCCTCCCTGGGCACATGTGCGAGTGAAAGGGGTGATGTGGGGAGAAGGAGCCAGAGCTGGAGCCCAGTAATCCCTGGATCCAAGGGACCAGGATGGGTGGTGGTGTCATGACATGGTAGGGAGAGGGGTGACCTGTCCATTAGAGACATTAGTGTCTATCTACAGCCTGGCCACGTCTGGAGGGGATGGCCACACACTGACACCTTGTGATAGACCCAAGAAGAGCAGCCGAGCTTCACCTCCTGGGAGCTGGGTTCACATGAAAGCACAGTGGTGGAGTAGCCCAGAAGATGGCCTTTAAAGATTCCCTCCAATCCAAACAATTCTGCGAGCTATGATTTATGCTACGTCTCTGCTCCCTGATGCAAAAGCTGCTTTTGGAGAACCCAGGATGTGGCTGGAGGTGTCTCTCCTTTTGCCTGCCAGCGTGTCTGTGAAGGCTTGTTGTTGACAGGATGGTTCCTGGCTATCCTCAGGACAAAAGTGATGAAAAGCCGCTTGTCATCATCTGCCAGCTCTGGAGGTCGCTCATCTGACAGCAATATCTGGACTAGAGATGCTATCGGCCCTCTTTTGATCTGCTGTTCATGTATGATCGTATTTCTTTCTTAGCTCAGGACTGGGTCGAGGTTTGCTGGTTTCCTTCACTATCACCCTTCCCAGTTTGGTGATAAACTCCCAGTGGCTGATCAGGTCTGATTTCATCCTTGCTGCCTGCTTTGACCAGAGGAGGCACTAGGCAGGTAGGACGGGTGACAAACTGGAGGCAACAAACACGTTGCTGTCCGCCTGCTGGCAACTTGCTGAGTTCCCTGCAGCGACTGCTCACCCCTGGTCCCATGAGACAGGCTGTTCAGAACAGTGTGTATTCCCCAGCCGGGGCCTGGCAATGTGCATCCATTAGAAACTACCTGCCATGGTGAATTTGTCTTTATTAAAACCAGTGTTTCTTGACTGGTTCTTCAAAGCAGGTCTGCAAGGGATGCCCTAACAGCACCTCTGAGCCCCCAGCTGGGTGATTACGGCTTTTATTTGCTCAGCAAATTCTCACTCAATGCCAAAAGCTCAAATGAAGCTGTGGGTAAAGCACCGTGTCCCTCCAGACTGCAGGGAAACTTGGGAGACCTCTCTCTGATCCCTGCCCTTATCAGACCAGCAGGCAAGGAGAGCTCCACAGTCAAGGGTGCAGGGCAGAGGCAGATCTCCACTACCAACCCGAAGGTGCTGGCAAAGGGAGAGCCTGGTTGTACTTTGCCAGATGTGAGCACCTTTCCCAGAAAGTCCTAATGGGACCTGCTAGAGCTGTCAGTGAAACGGGTCATGCTGACGTCCCTGCTGTGGTAACAGCCCTGAGGCTGCAGTGTGCTCGTGGTCGTGCAGAGCAGCGGCTGAGAATCAGCCTCAAAACTACCTCTCCTTGTGTGTGTGACATTGAACTGAGATACGTGTGCTCCTCCAAGTGGTGTCTGGGACATCCCCCCCTGCCCACTGCACTCATGCTGTGCACGAAGCAAGGCGAGACAGACTGGGCTGGGATGAGCCTGTTTTAGATCAAAGAAAGATGACTTTCTGCCACGAGTGCTGCAATACTGAACCCAGCACCCTGGCCATTGAAAACACAGGCTCCATGCATGATGCTGGAAGAACAGCTCCTTGGCTATTCCCACCCATGGAGGAGAGGGGCATGGGAAACAAAACTGCCAGGAGCCTTTGAGAACAATGGTTTAATTATCTTGTGAGGCTGATGAGAATGATTCAAAGATAAAATTACCATTTTTAATTCTTTTTTTTAGCTAAGAGACTTGCTGGTGCTTTCAACAGTGCAAATGCGTGAGCTGGCCATGCCTGAGCAGAGATTATTTGGAGAGATTTTTAAGAGGTTATGTGCTGCATTAATAAGAAGCTAAGGGAGGAGGCTGGTACAGCCGTGGGAAGAGAGGTGTTTATTCTGTTCTTTGCAAATTTGCATTGAATTGCTCAGGGGGGAGGAAGAAGCTTCAGGAAAACAAATTCCAGTTGTTTCATTTTCCTCCTCCTGAAAATTATATATTCAGGGTTTCAAAGCCAATGTTTCCTTTAGAGATTTACCCCAAGCTTGCTGACACTGGCTGTATCACACCTCTGAGGTTTTTGCTGTGATAACAGTTCATTTAAACAAGGATGGAAATGCAGAGTATGAAATTGTGTCTTTATGTGGGACTAGGCTAAAAGTACAGAGAGTGTGTATCTGTGGTGGGTCCTTTTCTTGATCAGCCTGGGAGGACCTCTCAGAGGGGAGCATCATATGGGTGAAATGAAATTACAACCTCAGCATCATTAAGGCAGTGTTATTCCTGTTTTAATGAGACATTTGTTAGAAACAAGGATCAGGAAAAGAAGTAGAAACCCCACCTATTTCTAGTGATGCATCAGAAGTGATGTTTGAGGGTGTGTGGAAAAACATGAGGGTATGAACCATGCTTTTGATTCAGAGGACCAGGGAAGGTATCTTTTCTGCTGGGAGGAGGTCTAGTTTTGTTCATGGACCTGGATAAATACACTTTGACTTACGCTGTGCCTGCACAGGCTTGTAGGGGAAAGCTGTAGGAAAAATCAGGGAGAGAGGGTAGGATCCTCTGCCAGGTTGCTCTGAATGAGAGAGACTTCTCTCTCCACTAGATGAGAAATTTTCTCTCCGAGGGAGACTCCCCAAATCCTCAGCCAATGCCTGTATGAAATTGCTGGTTGAGCAATCAGGAAGTATGGGGTGAGAGCTAGACAGCACATAGCCCCTGTGTAGCTGTCACTCTTGATCCTTCCTCATCATCCATGACTGCCTGTTAAGCATGACAGTGATATTTAAACATTAGCTGGTATATGTGTTATTTTAATGGTCAAATGGCTTCCAACTTGCTTCTGCTTTACAGGTGTTCCCTTCCCCAAACAGTTCCAGCAAGTTTGCACTAAGATCCTCACCCGGCTCTTCCGTGTCTTTGTCCATGTCTACATCCACCACTTTGACAGCATCATCAACATGGGTGCTGAAGCTCATGTCAACACCTGCTACAAGCACTTTTACTACTTCATCAGGGAGTTCAGCCTCGTTGACCATCGGGAGCTGGAGCCTTTGGTAAGGATGCCCCAGGGATGGGGAGGTGGAGAGTGTGAGAGTGCCAGGGACACAGGACTGGTGTGTTTAGGTGGGCGCTGCACTATAAGCAGTGCAGTCACCCTCTCTGGACCCTTTCATCCACCTTGACTCAGAAGCACACCAATGTTTTCTGTCCTGTAACCATCAGCCTTAGTGCTCTGAGAGAGAACTTTTCAGCAGCCCTTTACCCTTTGAAAACCCCCTTAAACTCTACTTCTGCTGCCGTGTCCGTGAATTGCTCTTCATTGTCCTCAGGGCCACCATAACATAGTGTCTCTCTATACTATCTCAGTAGCTCTAATGCAGTTTGCACATTAAAGTATTTCCAGCCATGGCTTTCAGGGGTCAGATCTGAGCTCAAATCTCCTCTCCACAGTCTTGAGGTTTCCTGTTAGCAGACTAAGGCCCCTGCTTGAGATCCTTTTGTAAATTACAATGAGGCTGCAGGAAGGTAAGCCCCAATAGGATATGCACCTCCAGACAACAGCCATGGATGCCTCACTGGAGGTGCCTCGCTGGAGTTCCAGTTTCTCTGCAGCCTCCCTTGGGAAGCAATTAGCCAGGCAGAGAGTGAGAGTCCTTGAAAACAGCAGGACTGGTGAGAAGCAGAGGCCAGACAGCTTGGGAACGAGAAAATAAAACACAGTTCTATAAGAGAAGCAAGTGTGTCACAGGCAGATAGACAACATGACCTAGGGAAGACGTTGCAGTGGGGAGAAGAATCAATACGGAACCCAGTACTTAGCGTGCTGTGATAGGGCTGGGTTGTAGAAAAGGTCATATCCAGCAACAGAGACCCAGGGAAGACCAAAGGGATATAATCCCAGAGAAAGAAAGAGCTCAGAAGAGTTCCAGAGCTTTATTCCTCTGCTTTCATTTGTCTTAGTCAATTTGCTGCCTGTCTGCTCCTGTTGTGATTTGCGGGGATGGAGAGATGATGATGCAATCAGAGGAAACTTGAATGACAATGGCATGTACATGAATTATTTCCTAGAGTTTGTGACCCCTATTACCACAACGGCCCTCAGCTCCAGAAAATGGCAGCTCAGCCTCACTCTGTCCTGTTAGTCTCCCTCACCACCACTCCTCATGACAAACTTCTTTAGCATTGATATACAGCCCATAATGGTGTCATCTCCTTTGACTGATGCTTGCTAATGCCAATAATTACCACCTAATAGCCAAAGCAGAGGCCGACATTGCTAATCAGGCTTTCAATGCCAGTGACTCACACGTGACATGAGATGATGTATGGGTCTGGATGAATCTAATGTGAACAGATTTTCATGTGTGATGCAACCAGGGTTAAACTACAAGGAAATGAGACACATTTACCTGTGGTCTACCTGCGTCTCATTTTGTGGTGTGCCCATTGCCTGGCATCCAAGCTGCAAGCAGACCCAACCGCATGGCAGACCTTCCCTCAGGCAATGACTTGCTGTAGGTGTGCATGAGCATCCTGCAACCAAAGGATGGCTGTGTCCAAGATTCAAAGCTGAGTTGAGGAGGGAGGGACAAGTTGCTGCAGTTTATGAACAGCTTTCAAAAACTGAAAATGGTCTTTCTGGCCATGCTGTTACCCCAGGGAGGCTGCAGCATAACACTGCCATCAGTCCCAAAGTCTGCAAGGGTTAGGGTTGATCCAATAGCTTCCAACAGCATTTCTCTCTGCTGCAAGCAGGGAAAGTAAGAATATGAAGTTTCTTCATGTGCATCCATCCCAGGGGCTTTCCAGTGAGCCCCTGGGAGCCTGGTGTGGGGGTTCATGCTGCTCTGGCTTGGCTTCAGCAGCAGGTGTAAAGATGCACAAATAGTAACATCCAGTCTCTTCAGCACTCTACATTTCACCTCAGTCCACTTCCCTGTGGCTGCACTATAGCTGTTGCCCCGCTAAAACACTAAAGAAGTGTTTTTAAGTCCCAAAGGATTCAGGAGCTGGTTTGACTCTTAAAGCAAGGACAAACAGTGCATTTCATCTGCCTACATTTTAGGCTAAGGCTGCAAAGTTTTGTTTTTGCAAGTTCTCAAGGTTTGTGGAAAGGCGATAATCTCTCAGTAGGGATGAGACAAAGTGTCCTTGAGAGGTTCAGTCTCTCTTGACTGCCTTGAGCCCAGACAACTGTCCTAACCTTACATTTAGATGGCCAGAATTAGTCCTCATGAATCCCAGAGGAGGCTTCTGCCTGCAGAGGTGCTTGTTCCCTGCATGCGATTATGGAAGGCCACCAAGCACGTGGACGGAGCATATCTGGAGCAGGACAACAGGTCTGAGTGCTCTACTATGGTTGCAGCTTTTCAGATTGAGGAGTACGAAAGAAAACAACAGCACCTCCCTGGCCAGAGAATGTCCTGTTAGGCTTAAACAGCTTTGAAGACTGTAGGATGAAGGATTTCTCAGTTTCTAAGCCTGCCTCTGGCAGAATCTCCCTTTGCTGCCTAAGCTTCCCTTTTGTCAAGCTTCTTTGAGACAGGATTTCTTAGCAGCAAGTCCTGGGAGCTGAGAATGAAAGAGATCCTTTGTACAGGCAGAACCAGCACAAGGCAGTGATTCACTCTCTTAACAGATCAAGAAATACGGGGTCAGAGGGAAGCCGTGCACTTGTCGCCTTGACAAGAACAGGTCAGGGCCCTGGGCAGCAGCACTGGCAGAGGTCCAGCTGGTTATACCCTAAGGCAGAGCTGTGGGGATTGTTAGAGTGTGATGAATGTGTTGGACATTTGGGGCCAGCCTAAGGAGCTCAAAAGTGGCTTCGCAGTCTACTGATCACCTCAATCCACCCAGTTCAAGGCTGCTTTGGTGTGTGGTACGGTGCTAGTGGGGTAGGCTGGATGCTGCTGCAATAGGATGTTCCATCTTCTCACCCCCTTCTTTCTCCTTCTGAGATGTCTGCAAACATCTCCCATTTACAATGTAGTTCTGTGGCAGAGCACTGGCTTTTGATTTGCTGGTAGGTTCTGCTGCTTGAGTGATTTTGCATGTTACTCCTACAGAGAAGCCCTCTCTTTGCCACTCTCCCCCAGTGGGTTTTAAAAACAAATCTCTCACTGCTGAAGAGCTGAAATTGCAGCTTTTGTCCCCTTTGCTTATATCACTAAAGGGCCTTTTATAGGGTTACTTATGGGTCATCCTGCTTTCCTAGTTCTCCTTTTTACAGTTGCATCCTTCCTTCTCCACAGACCAGTCCTACTTCAGCTCTATTTTAGGAGTACATATTAATGTGCAAACCTTTATTTGGGCTGTGTGAGGGGGTCGGTGTGCAAACACAGATTCACAAGCAATGAACCTGATGAGCCAGAGAGAATCACAGGATTTCCTTGCTGCAGTACATGATTTGCAAGCTTTTAGTTTTGCTCCTTAAGGTAAGGACAAATACCATCTTCCAGCAGCTGAAAGCTGGGCACCTTCCTAATGCAGCTGGCAGGATGCCATCCTGGCTGAAGAAAACAGCCTAAACAGAGCTCGGTCTAGCAGGAGGTTTCCTGTGGACTTCTTATTAGCACTCATCTGTGTTGCAATATGACTGTGGGATTCCTCACCAAAGCCAGAGGTCCTTTGCGTTAGCTGTTGTTACCTCCTGGAGCCAGAGCCAGGAGCAGCTCCATGTCCTGTCTCCCTCAGCAGCTGCAAACAGAGGCTCCAAGAGCAGCACAGCCTTGTTTGGCTGCTCCATAGCTGAGTCAGGAGCAGGACCTGCATCTTTCAACATCTCAGCTCTTTCCTTGGACTGCTCTCAAAGCTAGGCTGCCAGAAAAGCCTTGTGCCACAGGAACCGAGGAGGATGCCAGGAAGGAGCTGCTGAGGCAGAGCACTTCCCATGAGGGCTGGCATGGGAAATAGAGAAACACCCCCTGAGACTCTCACGGTTGCTTCTTTGGGTTGTTTTTGGACACCTACCAAACTGATGTGTCACTCTACCAAAACCTGTCTTTTGCACTTACTGTTTCTTTCTTCTCTCTCCCCCTTCAATGCAGAAAGAAATGACAGAACGAATTTGCCACTGAAGCATTTTGGCAAGCAAACTTAGCTGGCTTATTTGGAGTCCGATGGGACAAGATACCCTGTGGTGGGAGACCTCTTCATGAAGACTTGCTCTGGGCATTTCAACTCAATGAACTATGAACACTGCAGAGGAGCTTCTTCAGACCACAGCCAAAGCCTAAGCTTGCCAAGCATCTCTGGACAGAGATTTTGAGGGTTTTTTTATAGATCCCAGTCTCTGTTGTATGGCTCCTGCCTTAGAAAGCCACTGACTTACTGGAGAACAAGGCAAGTTTGGTTGATGTTTGCACACTCTGGTTTCTACAACTCAATCCCACATCTGCTAACATCCCCTCACAGCTACTTTTCCTCCTGTTTTATCTTCAGCTACACTGATCTCCAGATGTTTTATCAGTGATTCCTGCCCTGTGAGCAGGTATGACCTTGGCTACTGAGTAATGCCTCTTACCTTTCCCACATGCAGTAGGTTTGTGATCACATCTGAGATCAACTCTGCAAAGCTGGTGACATTTGATCCAAGCTGCCTTCATGTGGTTAGTTGCTGATTGTACCATTTTTAACCACAAGCTATGAATGTCTCTCATTCTGCCCTAATTCATGCTTTACCAAAGGGTCCATTTTTCCTTGCAACGGATTTTTCATGTTTGGCAGAGGGACTTCATGATGTTCTAAGATGCATCCAACATTTCCTAGACTAGTGGCAAGGTGGCCCAATGACAGACAAGGTGAACTAGCCCACTCTTCAGTGTGATTAGCACAGAAAGATTCACAAAGTTGAGGAAGCTGTTGCCAGAAAACATTATTTTCAACATGTCAGCATTTCCTGACGTTGTCTTGGCTCAAGATCAACAGATGCTGCCTGCAGAAATTGATGTTTTTCCATTTTTCAACTCTACAGTATAGCAAATGAGGTGGAGAAGGACTTTGAGACACCTAATCTACCCTCTTCTTCCAAAAAAGCAAGAACAGTCCTTCTTAAACCTTTTTGACCTTTTGAAAGCACACTATTGCTGCCTGGTCTGTGCCATTATTCCTCTGAATGGTATCACATCTCAAAATTTCTTTTCCTTCTGCTTGCAAGAGCTTATAACTAATGTTGTGTTCCCTGTTGCCATTTGTCTTTTGACAGGAGTTGAAGTCTTCTTTTCTGTTTTTATGGAGTTAAAATCAAAGTGTCTGAGCCACTGCATTATGTTTGTATTTCCTGCCCTTCTTCTGGAAAAGTTTTGTATACCAGACACAGCTGATATTTATAATCTGGGGTTTGACCATTTTTGGGATGGGGGGGGATGTGGCTGGAAAATGTAAATATTTAGGTTAACGTTAAGGTGCATAAGTGAATTTTTAGTGCTCAAAGCACTTATTTTGTTGTGAAAATCTATTTTTTTTTAAGCTTATGTACCAGATATATATTTTTACATGGAAATAAAACAGAGCAAAACGGACACAAAACCACCTGACACATCGTTCAAATATTTGCTTTGTAAAATAATTGGTGAAAGTCCAGATATTTTTGTTCTGTTACTAATTAAAGAAAAGTTAATAAGCTTGGTGTGCTTCACTCTTCCTTGATTCACCTGTAGTAAGACAAGCAGCATAAAAAAGCACCCAGGGTAACCTGAAGAGTGGATTTCCACTGAGAGTTGCAGCACTGATGGATCTCAATGCCATGTGGAGACCTCAGCTTGCATCTCAGAAAGTGGCTTGACATAGGCTGATGTTGCTGGTCTGCATTCTCCCCTTCCAGACTTTTCATCAGCATCCCTCTGAAAGTATTTTTCCAGCGATACATGGTGATCAGTTCTACTCAGGACTTTTTGCAAAGATGTATGTTTCCTGGGTCCTGGGAATCATGTTCTAGCCTCTTCATATATATCAGAACTGGAAGCACAATTGTGGTGTGGTGCAGAGGCAGGAGATGACAACATCTCTATGGGGAACCTTCTGCCATCCTGAGAAGTGAGGCATCGTTGGACTGAATGCACAGGAGCCTCTAGGAGCTGGTGAGGTTGGGGGTTATGGAGAAACTGTCTCAACATGGGGTTCTAAGGGATGAACTGATACCAGCCTGCAGCTACGTCAGGGTGAGGTACAAAGATGACAGAGTCAACTTCTTCTCACCTATAGAAGACAGTGACTAACAAACAGTCACAATTTGTGGCTTGGGAGGTTCAAATTAGGCAATAGAAAAAAATCCAAGAGGGTGGTGCAGCCAGGGGACACATATCCAGAGAGGAAGCATTAACCATCCTCTGATTAACCAGACTTGGTGTAAATAATGCCCGTGCATAGAAGCCTGCTTTTATTTTTGTCCCCTACGTTGTCCTGCAGCAGTAAGTTCCACCAGGTAATTGCATTACAATAGGGGAGTGTACTCTGTTTATTTTTTAAAAGATGCCTGAGGATTTCAGCCTTCCTGCTTCGGGAATGTTTCCTGTTTACCTCTTCCACACCTTGGAGCTCCTATATCTATGATTCTATAATGATTCTGTAGATTCCTATGGAACAGAAAGCTCTATTTCTGAAAGATCAACCTACAAGCTCATCTCAAGCATTAATTAAAAAAAGAATTTCAAAGGTCCTTTTTTTTTTTTTTCTTTTTGTTTCCCTTTTCTTTTTAATTTGGTTTACCCAAGGAAACAAAGCTCATGGCTGTGCTGTGACAACCGCATCTTTAATAACTTTGGAAGCAGTACTGGAAGGGGAGACATGGAGATCATTCACTGCCAGAAAGGTCTTTCTGTCTTTCTCCAAGACACAGAGTTATTCCCCTGATCCTCATCTGAGTGCCTCCCAGCCTGGAGAGTTTAATGCCTGAGCACAGCAGAGAAGTTTATGAAGCAGAAAGTGCTGAGATAAGTATCTAAGTCAAACATCTCCTCCCTTCAGGATGCTGAAGTGTGCCTGTGAGGCTCCAGCATTCCCAGAGCTTCCACAAACATCCCTGAGCAATTTGAAAGCAGACAGGAACCCTGGGATGCATTAAATATGCAAGTAGCTCATGTTAGCTCCAGCTCCCTAAATGATTCATCTGCTTGGCTGGCTGCAAGGTGCCTGGGACTCATTTTCTCTTTGCAAAATCCCTGTTTTGTCCTGATACAGGGCAGATGTGCTACTGCAGGATTTTAATTCCCTTTTCTGCAGCCACTGTGTCCTTTGGGATTAAACAAAAGGCTGTGGCACCTGTCACAGGTCAGAGAGAGGCTGGCACAGGAGCGATGCCGTACTATGCATTGTCTGCAGATGTTGGAGAATTTAGGAATAGCCTTGGGTCAGGGAAAAAAGGGCTCTGTGGAGCATAATGGCTCCAATCCCAGTGCCACAGCGATGGGGAGGGCTTGGGTTCAGCCAAGGACTTCAGAGACCTTGTAAGTCAAGAAAACCATGAGGCAAGAGTGTGACATTCATCTCCCTGCTGAAAAAAGACCCTGAGTCAGAGCTGAAATGCCAGTGGTGTGTGTAGGACTACTGCATGTCTCCAACAATGTAGAACACAGCAACAGCAAATGAGGTCTCACACAAAAGTCTTTTCTGAAGAGGCGGCTGTGGGAGAAACAAAAGCATGGTCTGCCTGCAAATTTCTTCACAGTCGCAGTGGAACACCATCCATTCAGCTCCAATAAGGCACTTTGATGCTTTGGGATACTGGGTGATGGCATCTGCTACTGAAATCCAAAGGGCAGGACTCAGTACCCATTGTTGTCACTCAGTGCTGGCCACACTCTGACTGCCCCAGGGTCTCTGTTCCCTTCCAGTGTCTGCGCTCACCCAACCTTCCCCCTTTCCAAGCTGGCTCACTGCTGGGGCCAGGTTCCTTGGCAGCAAGGAGGATAACTGGGAAACCAGTGTTCAGATGACACCCACTGCCCCACTGCATCCTAAGGGAGTCCAGCAGCTCCACAACCGCTGCTTCTTAAAAATACCTCACACTTGTTTTTCCAAATTATGTGG
Organism: Nestor notabilis; assembly: GCF_000696875.1. NCBI lineage: Eukaryota > Metazoa > Chordata > Aves > Psittaciformes > Psittacidae > Nestor > Nestor notabilis. Next base: position 6,285 of record NW_009917279.1, on the reverse strand, counting down.
TTTTTTGGAAAACTTGAAGGAAGTTTGGGACTTTGCAGGGACCCTGGATTGTAGGGCTCCTCTTGTGGAACAGTTGGGTCCAGGTGCTGGCAGCTGGGGTACAGGGTTGCTCCATACTCGTCAAGTGGTGATATGCATTTAACATTCTCCTGCTGGGAACAATAATCATGAGGAGTAGGAAAAGGATCTGTATTTTCAGGATTCTTCAACTTCTATGACTCTTCAGTTTCTGCTAGAAGCAGCAGCTTTACCACCATTTGAATAAATCCTCCAGCAGCTATTTTATTAACTTTAATGAAGCTGTACCACCTGGGAGTTGCCATACTACAACAGACATCTCCTTTGCCATTTGGTATTTCATATCCACTGGGTGAGTTACTAGTTGCTCTTGGCTATGCCCTAATGATGGAGTGAGGTAAGCATTTTGCCATCCGTTCATGTGGCTGTCAGGTGAGCACAGGTAATAGCTCTCAGTCTCAGGGCAACTTGCTGTAGGCATCCTGGACTGGAGGCCAGGACCAGCCCTGCGCTCATGATCTCCCTCCCTTGCATCTTACTCATCTTGCAGTTTTCCAGCAGTGCGAGGATTCTCCACACGTACGTGCACTGGGGGGAATAAGAGCTGAGATGTACACAAGGTGGATGTGCTGGTTTTGGTAGCTGCATATAGGTGGAGGTAATGCTATGGAGGCTTTGATTTCTGATGTGATGGCAAAATGTTCTGCTGTTTTGGTGACCGTGCTCATTCTGAGGACTTGTTTCTTTCAGTCCTTGGATTGCTTCTGTAACCCATACCCGGCTTTGTTAGGAACATGGCTAATGTCTTCTCTGTGCTGGAAACATAGGACAGTCTAAGTCCTTCCTGCTTGACTTTGCAATCTGCTTGATATTACTGCTCTCTGGTGCAAAACCAAAAATACCTAAGCATAACAGGGATGCAGTGAAATGAAAATGTCACCACTCAGGAGGAAAATCATCTTCCCACTTCTGTTCCTAGCAGTTACAGCAATTTCCTCCCAGAGACACCCTTTCGTGCTATGACTTCTAAATCCATTAAAACTCACAGATATTCTTATATTACGCTGTCTTGTAAGCAGCCCATAGAAATAGGAGGATTTAAACAAAGCCCCTTCTGAGCAAGTACATAACAAAACTCTTGAGAGCCTCCCTCCTTGGTGCTGCTCGCTTGTACAGCAGCATCTCTCATGCCTGAGGAACCCAGTTGGGCAGGATGAAGATAACCCTTAATTTCAAAATGGATTTTCTGAGAGTTCTGCATATCCCTGGCCCCTGGACTTTTGTTTAATCCACGTACAAATACTTTCCAAACCTTCAGACTATGCAGACAGATGTGGCATGGACAGTGTCACAGGATGAAACTGCAGCATCCAGAACTTTGGCCAGGGAGGCTGTTACTCATCTGGGTAATATCCCGAGGAACCCAAGGGCATGAGACAGCTTAGCCCTGTTCATTTTAGTAAGAATATATCATCAAAACACCACTTGTAACATCATGTAACACCACCAGATCTCGCCCCTCTTGTCCTTATTGCATTGATAGTGATGGCGTAGGCACCACTTAAACTATCGGTACCAAGTTGTAACACTTAAGTTAGACTCCTTGAGCACAGTCCATATGTCTCCAGTGCCTTGCATTTGGGATAGCACACAGTCTGCATTTCCCCTTGCTCTCCTAAGCAGGACACCATAGGAAATGGACTAGAAGGATTTGTACTTTGTAATCTGAAGATGCTGAGACACTGGCATAGAGTGCCCAGAGGAGCTGTGGCTGCCCCATCCCTGGCAGTGTTCAAGGCCAGGCTGGACAGAGGGGCTTGGAGCAACCTGCTCTAGTGGAAGGTGTCCCTGCCCGAGGCAGGGGGTTGGAACTGGATGAGCTTTAAGGTCCTTTAAAACCCAAACCATTCTATGATGATTCTATGGTATAATGGGTCCTGCTGAGTCTAACTGAAAAGTGAGGAACTGTTGAGGATGAAAAGCAGTCTGGACTGGCAGAAGTCACTGCTGCTGCTGAACAGCTGTTAGGGATAAATGGGATAGTTCAGGGGGATGCAGTAATAGCCTCTAATGATCAGCTCTGTACAGAGGACAGAAGCATTTTTCTGCTTAGTTCCAGCAGCTTTAGTCTGTTGAGCAAACTGCACAACTTCCAGGTCCCACGTTACCTGGGCTTTCCACTAAATAGTCAGTTCAGGATCTCTGTCCAAGTGGGGTGGAACTCTGCAAAGGCAAGTACTCCACATGGGTCTGGCCACAGGAAAAGCAGGTTTCAGCCTAGCATTCACATCCATACGGGCGCTTTTAATGTTAATTTGAGAACTTTTCCTTGTCCCCTGCTGTGAACAGCTTTGCCAGATGGAACACTGAAATATGGTCTCTAGGGCTAAAGAGAGACATGCTACCCACAATGCTACACCTGAACCATAAGGTTTCCTGAAAGAATCAGCATTTTCTCTTTCATTTCCATTTTTTCTTGTTTTTTGGGGGGAGAGGTGGGAGTAGAGAAGGGCCATTCACAACCAAAGAATGACCCAGAAGCTTGGTCTTGGCAAATGTGATTGCATAAGCCTGTCTCTGGGTTTAATCACCTAAAAGAGAAGTATAATTTTCAGAGAAACTGAGCCTGAAACAAATTCCTTGAACAGCAGGGGGAACAGTACATGCTTTATGTCCTGAAAATCAAACTAGACTAGATTGCAGGTGCTTAAATATAGATTTAGGTGCCTGGCTGTGGGCAGATGAGAAATAATTCTAGTCAAGTCTTGAGATAATTTTAGTAGTAAAAGATAGGGAAAAATACTGTGATCCAATTGTAACACTCCTAAATCAAAACTAGCTTTGGTAATTACTTCTTATTTGCCAGCATAGATGGCTCCTTATCTTCTCTGCTGTGTGCTGCATGGGTGAAATGCAGACATGTACCTGAAAAGCTATTAAAAACTGAAAGGAAAAGTCATGTGGAAGAACCTCGTGTTTTACTGTGGTTAATAACCCAATTATAGTGTTTGAGGAGGTGCTTTCTTCTTCATTTTTCATGGGACTTAGCCCTGAAATATTAGCATAAACATTTCCCAGAAATACCATGCACATTCTATGAAAAACAACAAAATGAAAATCAAAATGCTATTACTTTTTTTCACTCCTGCTTTATAACAGGCTAGATTGAATCTTGAGATTTGCCCTCTGGTTAAATGTCTTGTCCAGCTGGGTTATCTTGCAGGTAACAAAGGGACAGAAAAACAAGGATCCAGGTATATAGATCTTGCTTTGAGAATGGATGCCTGCTTTCACAGGCAGAGGATGCTGTGTGATGTAAGAGCCCTTTAACCTGTCAGAGAAAGGTGTAACAAGAAGCAATGGATGTGAATGAAAAAACATGATTTGGTTTTGAAAAACATGCTATGGAAGTTTGGGATGTTCTCCCCTGAACTGATACAGTTCTAGATGCTGAAAGTCTAAATGAGCTTGCATGGATTTGAGCTACTCTTGCAAACCACCCTTTATTTCTGTTCAAGTGGAGGTCTACATGGTAAGATGTTCAGACATGAGTCCTGCACCCTTCAAGGATAAAAGGTTTTGATGTATTGTGGAAATAGGTGGGCAGCTAGTGGAAAGCAAAGACTACTAATGCCCTCCTTGAGGGGAGAGAGGAACAGAAGCATCCTCAACTTGGATGTGCCACTGGAGATTCATGTGGGAAAAAGCTGCTGGGAGTGGAGAAATCTTCAGAGCACTGCATCAACGTGCACAAGTGCATCCCCAGGAAACCAGGCTTCAATGCTTCTCCTGTTTATAGGACATGCTCTCCCATGCCAGCTTGGTGGAAAGAACAAAGCATGCTTTCATCCTGGGAGAAAATACCACAAAGATACCACTGATGTTCAATAGCCCCATCCTATCCTGCGACCTGCAGGCTTCAGCTATCTCAGGCGCTGCTCTGCTTCTGGACTGTTTCCTTTGATCCCTGGGGAGGAACTGGCAGCTCTCTCAAACTGTGGTTCATCTTCCTGGCCCCTAAGCAGAGAAGGCAGCAAGAGCAGGTAGCATTATGTCTTAACTTGCCATAGATTTGCTAAGCTTGCTGCTTTGAGAGTTGTGGGTACCAAGCAGCATGTCCAGACTGAAACCATACAGTGTGGGGATGCTCATGGGTTAAAGCTGTAATTCACTAGCTAAGCTGAATTTGGTGTTTCACTTGAGCTATTTTAACAATAGCCAGCGCTAGTGGAATTGAACAGCTTTGGGTGAAAAATACAACAACAGGTTATTGATCCTGTATGTGGCAGCAGCAGAGGTGAAAGTTTTGGGCTAGTGTAACTAAAATAGGTTGCTCTCCCTCCATGGCAACTTGGAGCTGGTTTCTGGTGCTCCAGAGTGGGAAGGGCTGTACCTCTTTGCCATCCACAGTCCCACAGGTTCCTAGCCATGTAGCAGTTACCATCTCCAAGTTGAAATGTGGCAATTCTGTGTGCCAAATCCCAGATTTTCACAAATGAAAAATAAAATGAGTTAGAGCATAGAATCATAGAATGGTTTGGGTTTGAAAGGACCTAAAGATCTCTAGGTCCAACACCCCTGGCATGGGCAGGGATGCCTCACAATAGACCATGTTGCCCAAGGCTCTGTCTAACCTGGCCTTGAACACTGCCAGAGATGGCAGGATGGACTTGATTTCAATCTACTCTTTTATTTTTAACTTTTTTATATGAATTCTGATTTTACCAGATTTACATCTTTTCATTTAGTCTTCTACAGTGAGTGGAGAACTGAAATGTCATCCAAACTGAGAATAACTTTATAAAATGTCAATCTGAGTTGATATGGAAAAGAGCTACTTCTTCCTGGGCATACTTCTCTGCAAACGAATCCAGCTCCCTGCTCAGCCTTACAGTGGGAAATAGCACTGATAACTGTCTATTCTTAAGCTTTTTTAACACTTGAGAAGTAGATCAGAACTTCTCTTTGTAAAACTAAAAGAAGGGGACTCACCTGCAAACTCCAAAGCATGATTTCTGCTATTAGTCAGCCTTCTTTCTCTTGGAGCTCTCATGCAGACCAGGTGTCTTGTGTCTCTGCTAAGAAGAAAACCTGATTGTTTTTCCAATCAACTATATTTGCAGGCAAAATAACCAACCTAAAAAGAGAGAAAGCTGGTAGAATTTAAAGCCTCATTCAGCAGTAATTGTTTTACAAGATTTAAAAAAATACTTGAATGGCATACTTGCCTTTGCCCCAGTGCTCTTACAGTGCTGCCCCTCTTCTGTAGCTGTATTGGCCACGAAGGAGATTTATCTTTCATGGCCAGATAAAAAGGGCCATCAGTTCTGGGGTAGTAAAGGAAAAAGCTGCAGGAAATAAGTGTGCTGTCTGAATTATTCAAGAGAGCATGGGAAAAATGGGAAAATGTATCCTAATATAGAAGGGCTGTGATTTATCCCAAAGGAGCAAGTGAGGCTGAGATACAGAACCACTGCTAAGGAGAAACAGCAAATCGGGTGTATAGCACTGCCTTCGCAGAGTCCTTCGGACATTCTGTCCCACAAGGGGGTGTTCATGCTGTGCCTCCCTGCGTTCATCCTTGGCTCTTGGTTGTTACTGCTTTACTTTTTCGTTCCATTCTTAGTGTGTCCTGCTTGCACAGGGCCTTGGGTGACACTGTTCAGTGTGTGGCGTCCCTGCCCATGGCAGGGGGGTTGGATCTTAAGGTCCCTTCCAACTCCAACCATTCGTGTTTTTACAAACCGCTCTGCTGTAGCCACACTGCTCTTAAGCCAAAGGCCAATCTTGCCTTGTCATCTGAGCAACTGCTGAGGCCCATCAGCACCAAACTGATGCTGAGGGCAAATGGGAAATCACCATGAAAAATCCGTGGCACATGCAAAATGCTTTTGGGGAGCATGGGAAGCAGAAAAAGCAGGCAAGGATATGAGCTTCCAAGGTATCTATAATGCTGCTGGCATTACACAGACAGTACTTGTAAACCAAGACAAAAGTTCCTGAATAGAGAAGCTTCTTGGAAGTTATCACTATCACCCCTCCTATACGCTAAGTTTTGTGAGAGACAGCCCTTGGTGCAGGCAGATGTGAAAGTCTCACTGGCTTTTTTAACTCATTAGGGTCTTTTCTGCGAAGGTGCCACCTGAACAGCACGTCCTGAATGTTGCTTGTTAGTTACTGTGGTTCTTACTCAGGCGCTTTTGCCCAGCGCTCCACAACGACGGAGCGCACCAACACAACATGGCGGCGCGCAGGGCGGGCGGGCTC
>NW_009917278.1:341-24602 GCF_000696875.1 Nestor notabilis | reverse complement strand
CCCCTCATTCCCACCTCGGGCTGTCCCTCCATCCCATCTCCTTCACCTCTGGCTACCTCTCCGCCTCATGAATCCACTCAGGTCAAAGCCACGCAGCCCTATGCCTGCCTCATTGTCCTTCCTGACTCGCAGCTGAGGAGGTCTCTGCTGAAACAGCCCCAGCAAGGTCCAAATAAACCACTGCCGTTAATACCTTCCATGACCACCCAACTCTGCAGCAAAGCAACCTTCTGTCACGCTCAGCCAGAAGTCAAACAATGTCAAACAATGACCAAGAGATGCACCAAGCAAATGCCAGGGAAACGGGTGTGGGTGAAAGCTGAACCACGGGCCCCATGTGTCCTTCGAGCCCCCGGAGCAGGCAGCACCCAGCGCATCTCTCACCCATGTGCGTGCTGCCGCTGCAAAGGATTTACTACGCTTGTCTCCCTTACTCGCTGTCCAGCCCCCATTTGCTTTTTTGGGCCCTGGCAATCTGAGCTTGAGTATTTCAGTTGTCCAGTTGCCAATCAAAATATTTGAAGGAAATGTTTATTTTCTTCTCGAAATCACACCAGCTGCTGCACTAACTGAATAAGCCCATTTAGCTGTAAGAATTTAACCATTGTAAGAGTGAATTGAGTCCCCCAACTACTCCAAAATCTGACCCAATCTATCAGCGGAAATGTCAATGTTTTGGATGGGAGTTTGGGGAAGTGTGGAATGTGTATTAAATAAAAGCCATGTAAAGGTCAAAGCCCTGATTAGTAATGCCACTGTCTCCTGGTTAGGGCTGTGCTGCTGGGGGACCACGGAGGCCAGGACACACCCCAGCGTTTAATTGTGCAGCTGCAATTTGCACTTTTTGAGGACCCCCAAGTCCCCCCGCACATGGAGCTGGACAGAAACAGGCTTTCAAAGCTGCTCAGCTCCTTCCAGATAAAACAACTGCACCCAAGTGACACAGCAGCTTGCTTTGCACCGTGGAGACAATACAGGTCTTTTCTTGGGTGGATGGGAAGGAGGAGGATGCACAGAGCTGCCTCTGCAGCGATGGGAGCTGAACCTCAGGGCTGCCCCTCTATTTTAGCCCTCATCTCGTGATACCACTCTGGTCCCCGTTTTAGAGATGTGGGGAACACGCGGTGGCCTGTTGAGGTCAGCAATAAGCTTAGCATGTGTGTGTGTAGTACACAACACACCCCAATACTCATAGTACACACAGATAAAATGAAGGAACTTGATAGTGTGGCACTCTCCAAGCGTATAGAATATATAAATATCTACAGCCTGGCCATATATCACCATTTTATTTATATGCATATACATGCCTTGCAAAATCGTCATGAAAAATCTAGCCCGGGGGGAAAAAAAACCCCTCTTTTCCTGCCTAATGCCATGATGATTGACGACAGTGTAAACACTAATGATACTTTATGCTTATGTATATAGTATGCATGCACGTGCGAGACGGAGCGCGGACAGAAACTCTCTCTCTGTATATACCTTTGGCTATTTTTTCTCTACTAGTTTCTGTGATGCTTGGACCTCCAGCTTGTCTTTCACCATTTTCCTGACCTCTCTTCGTCTCTGCTTCCTTCCCCTGATCGTAACAGTTCCATCTGGGAGCACAAGAGGCAGGTGGCCAAGGACGGAGAGAATCTGCTCTGTATGGGAAGGTGCACGAGATGCGTTTGATCTGTGAAGACCCAGCTCATCTCTAGAGCCGCGCCGCTCTCCTCCGCACCCACACACGGAGGCAGGCTCTCACGCCTCTGTCACATGGGTTAACAAGTTCATTCCTTTCCAAGTAAGGGCCAACTAAAAAAGAGAACGGCCCCTTCCTCCCACACCACGAAAAATAGAGCAGAAATTTATTTTGGGGGATGGAGAGGTGGTGTTGAAAAAAAAAAAGCCGAGGGTGTGAACAGCATCCGTTGTTACACGCCCATGGAGCGATTGTTCTGTATCTGATATAACCAGCTCACGAACTGGGTGCAAGTACTTCCTCTGCAGAGTTTGAGAGAAAAAAAAGCAAAACCCCAAACCAAAACACAACACCACTCAGGTCGCTTATCGCAGCATCGCCAGGCACCTCCTCGAGGCTGCCGAGCACATCTGTGGCTCAGTGCTTGTGTTCTCTCCAGACACCGTGTGCTGCCGCGCACACACACACGTACCCGGTGAGCAACGCAAGTCCTCGCTCTGACTCCTCTCCCGTCACTTCCCATCAGACCCCAAATATTCTGGGCAACAGCCTCCTGCTCTACACAGGCAGTGAGACAGGAGATTCCCAGGTATTCCCAGCTCAGTGAATCATGAGTGCATCTCAGCCTCCTTTACAAGCTCCTCCATTGGGATGCTCATTCTGGACCCATCCTGCCCTCTCAGGAGGACCCTGCCTCTAATGTCCAGTCTGGATTTTTTCAGGGCCAGTTCAGCCCCATCTCCTGTGCCAGCAGTGTCCTTCATAGCTTACATTAGCTCCTCTCCCTGCTGTTTACCCCCTGGATGTATTTACACAGAGCAATCAGCTCACTCCCAGCCTGCCTTCTCTAGACTAAACAAGCCGGGCTCTCCCCGCTTCCTCTCCCGCAGCAGCTCCTCTCTTCCCCTCGGCATCCTTCTGCCTGGCATGGGTCGCATCAGCCTATCCCCACCAATCCATCCCGCACAGCTCATGAATAAGCTAACGGTGCTAACTGGAGCGGGTGGGTGGGCTGAACAAGAAACGTGCCCTTGATGGCAGGCACTGCCTCTGGCCTGCCTGCACTTCGCTCTTCACCTCCATTCAAAGGGTATTAACAAAATTAACAAGCCCTGACTACATAAAAGGAAGTTGCTGAATTTACAACCCAGCCTGCAGCTAGACCACCTTGCCTGCCGAGCAGGTTTGGCCCAGGCCAAGTCTGCCATGGGAAACCCACTGCGGAGCAGCGGCTGAGCACGGAGGCTGATGGGGTGATCGAAGATGGGGTTCGATGCAGGCAGTGCCCTCCTGCAGTGGACCCCGGGCTGGCAGTGCGGATCCCAGCACATCTGAAAACCCCACGTCAAAGGCAGGACAGCATCCCTGGAGCCTGGGGCCGGGCACGTTGTGCTATTCCACTCTTCTGTTGTTTCACAGGAGCTGCAGCACTTGGGCACCTGAGCTGCGGCTGGGACACGGAGGTGGCTGCACGTCAGCAGCGCAGCAGCGGCCACGGGCACTTGGGCTCTCCCCAGGGGGATGCTCCCGTCCAGCACTGGCCTGTGGTTCGTCTTTGACTGTTACATGCCACACTCATTTAAGGGACACGCACTGTGCAGTGGGCAAATGTAATTGAGAGGAGAAGCAGAGAAGCAGTTTAAAGATAGGCACAGAAGCCTGAAAGCAGGCAGGAAACCCATCTGAAGCATGTTCCTTCCTCTGAGGCTGAAGCTGAATCCCACAGTATGTTTTCTTCCCACTAATGCTTGCCTAGCTTCCTTTGGAAACAATTTAGCCTCTGCCCATGGTAGAATGTTTTTATCCATTAAGAAACGGATATTTTAAAGAAACCATAAGTCGATCTGGACAGGGATTAGGAAGCAGCAATTCAGAGTATTTGCTGGGCCCATAATTCAGGACTTAACCTCAGAGGAGCCACGTTGCATTTCAGAAACAATAGGGCACTCGCTGCATATGCCAAGAGGCTTCTTAAAAGTAATGTAATACTTTAAAAATGTGTATTTGAAAAGAAAAAGAGGGAGAGCTTTTACTTTAAATGCACATGGTGAGGCATTCCGCTGGTGACTGGCCTGTGGTCAAAACACTGCACTGGTTTGAAGTAGCGGATTGGAAATCAAGCTGGTTATGGCGGAGCAGTTTCCAGCTCAGGAGATCTGAAAGCTCTTCACCAGCAAAGACAACGTCTCCCAAACCATTCGGCAAACACAGGGCTCGGGAAGGCAGGATGGAGCCTGCAAAAGGATCCAGCGTTGACTGTTCTCCCCGTGAAAACAAGGGAATTTGGTTTCGCTGGAGCAGTATGAGGAGCGTGTGAGGGGATACTAAGTGCATTAATCAGAGCAGCTTGCTCTGTTACTGAGCAGATCAAGTTTAAGATCACTTTGCAATTGCCCCCATGTACACAAGGTCCCTACACGTTGCTGGACAATGCACACAACTGCTTTTGAGCAGCTGAAGATGTTTCCACCACAAAGCTGGAGTGTAGGAGCTGCTGCCAGGGCGGTCCCCTCTGTCGCAATGGGAATAAAGCGGTCCAGCATGAACCACTGCTGGGGCAGGGGCAAAGCATCGTGCCAAGAGCCAGGGGCTGCCGGGGCTGCTCTCCCTGGGGGAACGTGTCTGTCACCACCCCACTGCCCTGGAGCCAGGGACCGAGCAGCAGCCAGAGGCGCAGAAGCAAGTTCCTTTAACATCTTGCTTCACTTCTGAGAGCTACTTGATTTGTTTTTAAGCTAGGAGACAAAACTCGGAGTGAAGCAAGCACGCAAGGCTCTGGCTTTGCATGCCCCGTAATAAGGCACCGTTTCAAGACATCCTAATGACAGCTTGGTGTCTCGCTGCGGAGACGGGAGAGCCGGGATTTCAAAACCTCACATTTTCCAGACCTCACTGGAGAAGTATTAGGCCAAATCTTCAACGGAGGCAAATGGCTCTGCTCTGCTGAGGCCAGAAGCCACGCTAAGGGAGGGAGATGAGGGTCTGCCTGTCCCGCTGCCTGGCTACAGGGCCAGGCTCTCATCACAGCTACGCTGGGGTGAACTCACAATTGCCCTGGTTTCCCCCAAATCAGGAATGAATCCTGGTGTGAGGAGGGTTACAAACGTCTGCCCTGTTCGTGGGACAGGCAAGGGAAGGGGTTAATTCCCTGCGCGTCTGCATGGGATAGGGCAAGACTGAAGCCGTTGGAATACACTGACACTGGGCAGCAGAACCCATGGCGAGAGCAGGATGTGACCCACTGGGCTTGGTGCTGAGCACACTCTCCTCAATGTTTCCTGGCATGCCCTTCAGAAACAATCAGTTTGCTCTTACCGGGAGGTTTCTGGTTTGAGACCATTTAACCTCAAGAGGATCATTTTACTCAGGGGCTATTTATAACCTTCGGGGGCTGCTTTACTGAAAGTCTTCTGCAAATGGCTGAGGGCCAGATCCTTCTCCCATTTACACCATTGTCCTTGCTGTGATCTCTACCGTGGCCACAGCCTTCACTCCTGAGGAGCAAAGGTTGGACTAGACCAGGGCAAACACATCTCCAGAGGACCTCACAGACCAGCGCTGACTCCTGTGCACCCATCTGCTTCAAAGCCCAACCTCCACGTGCTGCGTTCGGGGATTTGAGGTGTCTGAATCCCCTCTCAGTGCCTGAAGCTGTTCCTGAGCATCTCGGCTTTGCCAGGAGTGGATTAGGAAGCGCTTGTGCAAAGTGCCTGGTCAGCAGAAGCGGGAGGTGGTCGGTCATGGAGGGAAAACCTGCCTCTCCACTGGCCCCTGGTGCTGGGAACACTAAGGCTGGGAAGCACCACGTAAAGAATAGCGGTGCTGGATGAACCTCAGCCTGCCCCATTGGCTCCTCCTAACCCGTATCTCGTTATGCTTTTTGCTAATCGGCTTCTCGTGTGTTACCTAAGAACGTGCCAAGTCGTGAGAATTACAGGCCTGTTAACTCCGGTGTTATTCTTGGCACGGGCCGGGCTCCACTTACTTGGGTAAAAATTATGATCTTGGTGAATAAGCCGTGTGTGTGTGAGAGAGAGTTTGGGGGTTTTTAGTATTATTGTTATTATATTGGTTGTAGTCAGTGTTGTGTCAAAAGGACAGGGCTGAGATTAAAATGACCGAGCTCATTCTGCTCCCAGTTACGCTGGGAAGAACCCACAGTAATTTTAAGACAGTTCCTCCAACTCAGGAGTAAGGGAGCCAAGAGCAGAGCGTGCACAAACTGCCTTCTGCAGCATTCCTGGTACTCTGGATTCCCTCCGCAGGAATGACTTTAGATGGCTAATTCTGTGTGTCTCCACTCCTGCTGTCACTTGACATTTGGGAGTTTGGCACGGACGGCTGCTTGTGGCCAGTTTCAGTTTTTGTCTTGCTGCATTTGTGTCATCACCTGATTCTTTGCTCCAAACGATGCTCTTTGGGTTTCTGGCACTGCAGGGGACTGTGCTAATTTAAAATACACATCTTTTTCTTTTCCCTGCCCCCAAGAACTCTTTATTACAGCCAATGGGACGAGCCTATAAAGCTCTTTCTCTCCCTCCCTCTTGCCTTTTGAAACAAGAATCAAATGATAATCCTACACAAAGCGTCCGGGTTCTTCTCACAAACCGTGCTAATATCAGTGAAAATTCCAAGCGTGGAGATTTGCATTTCAATGAGAAATAAATTAAATTTCACTGTAATTTGGAGTTGGGAGGAGCGGGGCAGCTTTTCTGTTCAGGTAACGTTTTCAAACATGTTTTTGCGCCTGAGACACCCTCTTTGCCCCAGCACTGAGGGTTTCAATCATCCGCAGCACTCCTGAAAACACAACACAAAGGCTTTTGGAAGTTTTCACACGAAACCTTCCAAGAAGGGCCACTTCTCACCAAAACTCAACGTGCAAGCAGCTTAAACGCTTCCCTTAAAACCCTGTTGGTATTTCTCCTGCTGTTCAATGGAAAACACCACTGAGATTAAAAATGTATGGAAAAGGAACATGTCCCACGTGCAGACAGGAGAACAGCCTCTTAATACAGCCTGGTAGCATGTGGCTGTGCTGAGCTGAGCAGAAAGCTGGGAGCAGGGAAGCAGATGGGTATTTCCAGTGCAATGCTGAGTTTGGGGCTGAGATTCGGGTGCATGGGAAGGAGCAGATTGACCTCTCTTGGGTAACTGGGTGGCAATTCCTACCTCTGGCACCAAGCTTTGATGCAGATGCCTGGGGAACGCCCGAGGGCTCAGCTATGCTGATGGCAAATATGGGAAGAGCAAAGGTTGTGTGTGTGTGTGCGCACGCGTGCGCCCATGCAGGTGTGCATACGTGTGGGGAATTATGCTGGAGCTGGGTGATGGATCACCAGACTTGGCATAAACACAATGCAACAAGATAAGAAACCATTTGGATTAGCATGTAAAGTACAATACACCCTTTCTAGTTGATGCTTAACCATCTACGCGGGCGCCTTCATGTCAAAGAAGCTACTGGATTCAACGTGCGTTGCTCTGATCTCCCTCATGTTCCTGCAGAAGCTGCTCAGTTTTCCCTAAGACCCTGTATCTAAAGCAAAACCACTTTTTTTTAGCCACCTGCTCATTTCATGGGTGCAAAAGGGCTTCTATGGCCAAGAAACCCAAGCAAACTCCTTGCTGGCTTGTCCCGCAAGGCAGGGCTCCTTACCCAGGGGAGTGCTGGACTCCAACCCTAAAACACCATCTGGAGGGAAGTACGCTTGGCTGGGACGACTCCGCTCCCTGCCTGGCTGTGTCGGAAGCACAAGGGTTTGGGGTGCGACGCCAGGCTGGGGCACCCAGCCAGTTACCTTGTATTGGAGTTTGAGCCTGGGACCCAAAGTGGCTCGGGGTGGTGAGGGATCCGCGGGGGTTAGGTGTTGTTGGGGTGACTCTCATGGACTGGCGCAGCCGTTCCAGCTCCCCGTAGCGGTCGGTGAAGGGTTTGGCTTGATCTTCTAGCTTTTGTCTGTGCCCTGGAACATGATAAGAGAGTCTGATATCTAATCAGTTACCCTTTGGCTGGAGCACCCTGGTTACACACTCAGCACAGCCTCCACCTTCGTGGTTTGCTCTAATTCACACGGGCAGTGCGTGGCGGCCCCAGTTGGGCTCCGTCGGGCTCTGCACAGTGCACACACATGAGGAAAGACCCTGGGGCTCCAACAGGCAGAGCCTGCTGAAGAAGGGACATGGACTGACCCACACAGGAGGCCCCAGATGGTCCATTGAGCCAGCATCTGATCAAGGAGCAGGATGTGTGCACCGGGGTCAGGATGCCCTGTGCTGTGCCCACACCAGCCCTTGCTCGCTCTGAGCAAGGAAGGAGACACACGCAAGGAAGAGGAACCCCACCTCCCGGCAGGGTGGTGACTGGGGAACAGCAAAGGAAACATTGAATTTTAAGTATTTTCTGCAGCGTTTGCTCAGTGCACAAAGAACAAACTCTTACATTGCTCCAGCCCTGTCCCCAGCTCTGCCCATGCGGGGTCAGAGCAAGGCAGGACTGGAGGAGCTGTGGGAGGGATGGAGCAGCTGCCCGGTACCACGTTGGGGCCACCTCACTTTGCTTTTCTCTCTGTTCCTATTTCCCTACCCATCAAATGGGGAGACGATTCACTCACCTCCCCAGGCAGGGCAGCAGTAATGAGCGTTTGTAAAGCACTCCCAGCTCCTTAGGTAGCAGCTGCTGGCACAGGGCAATAATGATTAAATTTATGCTAAGTGTCCCGAGGCGAGAGGCGCATGAAATACACTTGATACATAACTCTTGCATTTTACTATATTAATCATTGCCAAATGGCTTCACTCTCCCTGGGCCCGATTCCAGTCTCAGTTACACCCGCACAAAGCTGGAGGGACTCCAGAGAAGCTGGAGCTGCTTTGGTTTTACATTGGTGCCAGGTTCAGACCTTGGGTTCCCCTACTCTTCACCAGACGAGCAACACCCCCAGCTCCTTGCACCTGCCATGAAAAGGACCTTCCCAAGGTGGCGAACGCCTTATCCCAGCGCGATCGAGCGCAGGGCTCGGGGCACTGGAGGTGTGCGGGCACGCCAGGGAGATAGGCAAGGAGCTGGGAAGAAATCCTGCTGCCGCTCTTCTGTGAGCTGCTGGGCCTTATCAGATCCAGCCCTACAGCCCAACCGAGTCAAGCTCAGTTCTCGGTGGCTTTTAAGAAGAAAAGTGATGCATTTAGAAGATGAAAATGCAGCTTCCTCTTGCTGGCACCCCCATTCCCTGCCCCTCGCAGCTGCCGAGCGGGAGTTCAGTGTCAGTTTATAGCAAAGTCTCAGAAAGTCCCCACATTTCCCCTTCTTTCAACCTACTCTGTGATATCTTCTGATCTCCTTTGCTCGGCTTGTCCTGCCGGACTGTCTGTGGAGACGCCGGGCGGGAGCAGAGCACCAGCTCCGGAGGGGTTCTCGCGCTCCCAGCTCAGCTCCCTGTCTCGGCGTCGCTCCATGGGTGCCACAACAGCAAATCACCCCCAGCTTCTGCTTCTGAGGGGCTTTTCCCCTCCTCTGGGAACTTCACATCGAGGTGAACCCCCACCACCCATCCAAACCCTGCAATCCCCCAGCTCCCGGGTGTGTGAAACTCCAGACAGAAACGTACTGATGCCAGAGAGCAAAGCTTGTTAAGAGCAAACTCCCAGGAGAAACCAAAACCCAGCGCTGTTTTGAAAACATATTTCCCCTTGCTGTGAGAAGTAAAACCAAGGAAATCTCAAACCTACACCAGAAATGGTCTCTTCTAATCTCTGCATCCCTGGACTTCAGGCACCTCGGCCTTATCTGAAGGCCTTTGGAGACGGGAGCAGCATCTGCTGCTTGGTACTTGTCCCCAGGGGGGAAGTATGTGCACTGAGGTGTCTTGTTTTGGTCCCCATTTGGTTATTTCAGCATACATTTGAGCACAAAAGAAGAAAACTCAGTTTACGTTCTACATTCAGGCAGTTTTCTCAAGCACAGCTTAGCAGAGGAGCCAAAATTTTGGACTTAAAAGACCAACTTCCACATAAATTTGACGGAAATAAATTCTCTGCCTCTATCTCAGCTGAAACCCCATCGTGCAGCAGCATCTAGCATGTGACTGAGGGAACCCTAGAAAAATACATCAAGTGATCTTCCTGCTGGGAATGTTTTTAAAGGTGGTTCTGCTGCACATCTTGACCGGGGGCTTCATGTGGCTGCATCAAGCTGCACTTGGTTGCCCTGGTCCCCAGACTGCTGAAGTTGGGCACGGTCCAGGGGGGTTTAAGCCTGAAGTAGGCAGCAGTGCTGTACCTGCACCCTCTGGAAGGGGCTGGTTTGTGGGGAGACCCAGCAGCTACCAGAAAAACCTCCCCAAAACCTAGAACCATCCTGAGAAAAAGAAAGTAGAAAACTTGATGCACGTGTAAGTCACAGCAAACGTGGGGGTTCACTTCGGAGTGAAAACCCAGCGGAGAGCTGGGGTGGGATCAGGACCATTCCAGCTCTCCTAGACCCGCTCCAGGTTGCATCTCACCCCATCTCCACGGGTGGGACCTGGCAGCAATAAACTGCATGAAACAAGGCAGAGAATGAGTTAAAAACCACCACCTTGGGCTGCCAACCCTTTTCGGTACAGGCTGTCTGCCCAGGACTTCCTGCTGCTTGTCACTTAGAGCTGGGGACGTCAGACTTTGTCACGCAAGAGAGAATCACTGTTAATGGGTTTCTTTCATCAGAACAACCCGAGCTTTTTAATTTCTGCAGCGGTTGACTTCATTAAATGCCCTTCCCCATCTACCCACAGCTGCCATGGAGAGGAAACCAATGCCGTCAAGTGAACAATAGCTCATACCTTAGAGAAGAGGAAGGTGGTTTCTAGCCTAACCCAAGGACTGACTCAAAGCCTCACGAAGCCAGTGGGTGGATTTTCAATCAACTTCAAACAGCTCCAGACCTTATCCCAAGGAATCTGTCTGAGAAGTCTTAATCACCCCGTCCTGCGAATTTTGGGGCACAAAACCTGCTGCGGGTTTGGAGATGCTGTGTTGCCTTTCCCTTTCCAGCCATGCCAGCACTGGCTGGTGGACCAATGCTTATGGAAACAAGTCCTTAGTACCATAAAACGATGGCAGCTACTGACCTTCAGCACTTCCTGTCAGCAGCACAAGGGTTTCACCACTGAACTGGGTTTCCGAGCCAGTTCACTCCGATATTAAACATGACATGATGTAAACATTGACAGAGCACCTACGATCCCGATGTAACAACAAGATCTGTATCAGCATATCAAACAAACGATCCCATTGAACACTTCCCAGCTGGAAGAGCCGATGTGAATTTGACACTTTAGGCCGGTAATAAGAAGCATACTGGAAGTTTTGGGTGTTTCCTTGGAATGCAGACAGCGAAACAGTGTGTGCCGTGCTGCAGCTCAGGCCCTCAAAGCTATGATTTAGAGACATGCTTTCTGCATTAAAACATTTCAAAGACTAAACACATCCTGCTCTTCCTTCTAGGAGTGTGCAACCTGATGTGGCTTCTGAAGCTAGGACCTGGATGGGGTTTCCAGGCGGGGGGGGGTGTCCATGGTGTTCACCAAAAGCAGTTTATTGACCCAGATTACTGGATTACACATAAACTTGATCAAAGGTAGGAAGGGGTTACGGTTGGGAGAGACAGGGAGCTGCGCTGCTCTCCCTCCTCAGATTTGGGTGCCACGTTGGTCTCCATCCCCATCCTAGCCCCTTGCTACCAAAGGGCGGGACAGCAGATGGTGGGAAGTGGCTTGGCCCTGCCCAGGAGTCTTGCTGTGAGCGCTGGCGGCAAGCTGGAGCGGAGGAAACGCGGCATTTCAGCTCCGGGGGGATCTTCATTAACACACACATTTGCAGATCATTTCCTTAGCTCCACAGAGGAGGAGGCCAGAGCCAGGAGTCAGCAGCAGCTCCAGCAGAGCCACCAGTGGCCACAGGGACCCCACGCGTCCACCTCTGAAGCAAGGCTCCGAGCATCTCACCAACAAGCTCCCACCTTCCTGCACCAAAGGCTGTGCTCAAACAGCAGCAGCCAAATGCCACAGCCCAGCAGCTCGCCGGAGCAGTGTGTGCAGCGATGCTGCACATAATCCAGTGCCTTAGTCTCTACATGTCCATGCGGATGGACCACAAGAAAGCAATCAGCAGCGGATAAAACTCCGTTCCACGCGCAAAACACCTTTCAAATCCCACTTGTAGCCCTCAAAATAGGTACTTCAGAGACAGACCAACCCTCCACAGAGGGTTGAATTTTTTCCCAGTCTGAGTCTCAGCTTGACTATCAAGTCCCAGCATGTGCTCCAGAAACAAGCCACATGTGAAATGCCTGTGTTATGCGAACAGCAGGTCTGTCCCTTACAGCAGATGGTGGGGTGGTTTCATCTTTGTACACCTATAACACAAGACATGAACATCCCTCAGGTCTTCCCTGGAAACCCATCTCCAGCTCGAGACACACCATGGGAAATTCCCAGCCCAGAAGAATCTGGTGGAGCTCACAGCCAGTGGAAGAGGCAGGGGAGGACAGTGTGGAGATGGGAACTGGCTGCCCACAGTGGAAAAGGACTGAAACACAATGCCTCCACGGGGGACAATGGAGATCTCCACCGAGCCCCCATGGGCGGCAGCAGCCGGCAAGTGCCAGAGCTACTTCAGCCCACTTCTGAAAATTGAAGCCCAGAAGTTCACAGGAGGGAGCAGGAGGAAAATGTTAGAAGGAACCGTCTCTTCTGCTGCCGAACAAAGTGAGGCACAGATAACTCATTATTCACATGTTTGAAGTTGGCCTGCTTACGCCATTTGGAAAGAGAATCAGTCACGGCGAGGCTTTGCTTTGGTTTCCTCTGGCTTTCGTGAGACACTACCGCTACTGTCTTGCTCCAGCTTGGAGAGAAAGGGGAGTGTGTCGCAATGCGCCGCGGCTCGCACGTCCTGGCAGAGGGTTTACACCGACTCCAACAACGAGAGGAAAAGAATATTTAAGGGGGTGGGGGAGAGAATTAAAAAAAGAGGGCTGCTAATTTATAAAGCTTTTTTAGCTGGTGGTGGTCTGAGATGAATTGGCTGCCTCTAAAAGGATGAAAATAAATATCCCTCTTTTTGAAGGAAATAGGCTGGCTGCTGGCCAGCTGGCAGGAAGCACAGAGATATGTTGCATTTACAGTAGGTTTTTTGCTGTCTGAAGCTCCAGCAGCAGGAGATGTTCGTTCTAGGCAGCCTGGCATTGATTAGTGGCTTCGCAAGCTCCTCATCTCCTCTCACTTCTGGGTTAAGTCCCTTTGCCTCTCCCTGCCCACCCTGCCATGGGGGCAACTTCTGATAAACCCTGTTGTGGCCTTTTGTTACACTGGGAGACCCCAAAACTAAGGCCTCTGGAAGGAAAAAGCAGGGTATTAATACAGGGATTTAAACAGAAATCAAGGGTAGCATTTCCAAAAGCCCCCGGGATTCGGGAGTCGTGGTCCGTGTTCAAATCCAGAGGAACGTCACGCCCAAATTTCCATGCACCTTCGGCACAAATCCCGGAAGGACACGGGTTCCCCATTCCCAGGGTTTCAGCGGAGAGACTGAGTCTTTCTGGATTTGCAAAGACACTTTAAAGCGGTTCTCAGCCCAGGGAAAGCTGGGGGCATGCTCAGCAACAGACTGGGTAAAATTCATCAGCTTTAAGCATTTGTCTCACTCGTGCCTCGCTGAAAATCCCCACGACTGCTTCCCTGCACCTTTCCATCCATAAAGACATCTGAAAGCCTGGCTCTGGGACTGCGGAGTGAACTAGGTGCCTCGTAAGAGCTTTGATTTGCAGATCTGAGAATTCCACTTGCGTGTCACAGGCCAGCAGATCGGTGCAGCGCGCAGGAAGCACGGCAGCTCTCAGAGCAGGCTGCAAACCCCACCAGCACCAGCCTCGCTGACTCCTCTGCACTTGCTCCTGATTCCAGGAAAGCAGAATTCATTTATGGGCTGTGATCCAGTTCTCATGGAATTAGGCAAACCCCCTGATTCAAAGATTTCAAAGCTGGGTGCTGGGGAGGAAGCAGACAGATCTCAAGTACATCCAGCTGGTGTTGCCTCAGCCACGTCTGAGATCAGATTTTCAGCTGCATACATTAGCTGTCACTCCATAGATCAGTGGAGCGATGCCAGTTTGCAGTGAGTTAATGCCTGCTATCTAACAACTTGAAATGGGATCCGTGTGGTACCAGCAGAGCTGGTTTTTCCCAGTTCATAACCTGTTCCATTAGGGCAAGCACATCAAATTCCTTTGGGTGACACTGGTTGTACTCTGCCGAGGATGGGGAGGACCATCTGCTGGGTTCAGAGCTGTGCAAGGGATGTGCTAATGGACACGAGATGCATCTGATGACCAGGTACAGCAGGGTTTTGCCAGTCCTGGGCATCATCAAAACAGATCCGACTTTCCCAAGGTTTGAGGATGCCGAGGGCTGGGTTTGTCCCTTTGCCCTAGGACAGAGCTGGAGCGGAGCCCTGACATTTGAATACTAATATCCCCTGATCCCAGGACTGAGCTTCAAGCTCCATCTCCAGAGACTGGCTGGTATGTCGGATAATTACTGCTGCTGACGAGCTTTGCCAGCTCACTGCACAATGCTACAGGTGAGAGCCCCAGAGCCACGCTACCTGCACAGCACCCTCAGTCCTCCCTGCAATGCTGCTCCTCCAAAGCCAAAGCAGCAGAGCTGTGCACGGGCTGACCACAGGCAGGACTTTGGGATGTGCTTGGCTGGGAACCTCCCCACAGAGAGGCACAGGAGCATGGTGCTCAGCCTCTCAGCACCTTCCCATTGCCATAGCCCTTGGTGCAAGGGTTCAGAGGCTGAGACAGGCAGTGGGGATGCTCTCTGCTTGTTGGGCCCCTCTTCTTCCTTCCCCTCCCACTACAGTGAGTAGATTCACTGGAAAGAGTAAGGTGAAATAATGCAAAATCACGTCTAAGCACCTTCCGCTGCAGGATATGATTTATCTCTTGCAGAGCAGGTGACTGGTCTCCGGCAGCGGAAGAGAAGGGTCTTAGGAACTAAATTTCATCTCGCTCTGAGTCAAATCCTCTTCCTCCCTCTGCCACATCATTAAAGTGATTGGTTGCGCTGATAAGCCCTTTCGAGAGGGAGAAACGAGATGTGTCCTGCCCTGACATCTGATGTGATCTTGTGGTTTTGTTTGATAGTTCTGGTGCTTTAGCTGTTGCCTTCCCTGAAAAAAAAAACTTGCCTTTTAGCACTAACTTCTTTCCTCCCCCCCTCTTTTCCAGCCTCTGACTCTTTGAACTGTCCTGAGCTCACAAATCCTGCCCAAGGGACATAGGGCCGCAGTGCATTAATAACCCTGCACGATGCAGTCCCAGCTACAGCATGATAAATCCTCCCCAGCAACAGCCTCCACGTATGTGTGATGCTCCCACATTGCCTGCTGCCCACCAGGTCATTAGATCTGCTTTACAAGTGGGTAAACTGAGGCACAGGCCAAAGCACTGTCCCTCTGTGAAGGAGGGAAGGTCACCAACATCTTCTCCCCCAACGCTCACAAATGTTCCTTTTCATGCTGACCTGTCCCATCATCCACATCGCACCGGTCCCTCCACACAGCTCCCTTCAGGCCGCCACTGCTCCCAATGGGAATTTCTTTTGCTATTTATTTGTACAGCACCCAGTAACTGCCCCTGCACCAGCATCAAAACCCCAACACCCTTCTGGAAAAAGCATCGATGAAACCTAATTCTCCAAATATTCCCCATCCACCAGAGGATCCTTTTCCTCCAGTTTCATCTCTCCCAAATATTTTATCAATTCCTGCTTCTCTGATTCTGGTTTATCCCCAAAGCTGGAGCAGAAATGCCTCTTCCAGCCCAGCTGAGAATCATGCCCTGGGGTTTTCCCAAAGCTTTCAAAAGCAGGAGGTGTTGCAACCAATTTCAACAAAGATTTCTTTGTACAATGCAAGCAAAAATAATTTCCCTGTTCTGACTCCCAATACGGCTTCGCTTAGAAAATACTGGTCACTTTTAAGTTAAATGATTTGAAGTTATTTAGCGCCAGGTGATTATAAAAGGAGAGATGGAATTTACTGTATGTGGCAAATAAAATAATTAGAGGGGTGAATTTACTGGAGCCCATATAATTTTGGTTGCTCTGTTAATACCTGAAGCCGGGATTACAGCCTCGAGCTGTAGTACCAAAGGCTCAGGAGATGCAAACCTATCGCTGTGAGCATGGTTGGCAGCCTCTGTCCCTGCTCTGCTCTCCCCAGGGAATGCTCTGGTGTCCCCTGGGGTGTTCCTGTGCCCTGGCAAGGGGTGAGAGGGTCCCATGTGGGTCATGCACAGCCCGACCCACACAAACCCAGCACCCATCTGCTTTTCTCCCTGGGGGCTTTTTATCCATCATCCTCCTAGATCCGAGCCCCAGCTCCCCCATCTCTGCAGCCTGGGACCCTGAAGGGGTTAACTGGATGGCAGTGCCTATAAGAAACAAGAGGAGCCAGTTGAACATAATTGCCTGTGATGCATGTATCGACAGTGTCCGAGCTGCCTCTGCATGAAAACAATGCCCTGGTCGGTCTGGGCAAATCCCAAAGGGTGCAAACTTCCCGCTGGGATCAAACATATGAGCAATGGGAATACAAACAGAGAACCCCCCGTGGCAGCAAGCACTGGTGTGCAGAGGCTCCTGCAGGAACCCGGAGCCTTGTGCCGGCTCATCGCTCCCCAGCGCCCGCTCTGGGATGCAGGACTGGCCTCTGCCTCCTGCCTGGTGCCATCACCCAGTGTTTGCTTTACATTTGTCCCCTTCCAAAGAGCAAACGGGACAGGGAAGGGTGGGATGGAGCTGAACAGTCTCTGTGCCCCATCCCAGGCACCAACCACCCCACAGCAGCTGGAGGGATGGCAGAGAAAACACCAATAAAACCAAACTATTAAAATACTACATTCCCACTGAGGATTGCCCCTGCCTGCTGTGTTCCAGGCCCCCCAAAAGCCCACGCTCCATGAATGCCCTTTTGCTGCTCCGTTAGGGCCCTGCAGGGTTGGATCAGAGACCCACGAGCTCTGCACTGCAATGTCCGGCAGAACCAGAGGCTGCAGCACAACCCAAAGCAGTCGTATGGAGCCCTCAGTGTCTCTTTAAACATCCATCTCCAGGAGCTGCAGCATGTCCAGAGCAGAGAGTCAATAGGGAAATAAGAAAGTGTCACGTAGGATTTCCTCCTTTTCCTCCCCAGGGAGGGGAACAGCTCTCAAGAAGTGGGAAATCAGTGTATTTTAAGCACCACGTTTTGTAGCTATTTTGTATTGACAAATAACTGTCCTGGAAGTGGTGAGGTCATTTATTTATTTAGATGATCCTGTTGCTTTGATTGACTTAGTCGTCTCTTTTTTCCCCCCTCCTATTTTTCCTTTTGCTTTGCAATTCCGTGTTTGGATTTTTCCCCCCTGATTCCCGGACAAGCTGGGAAATGCCCGTGTATTTATATCTAACTAAGGACGAGCAGGAGAATAAAACAAAAGACCCTAATAATACCCAAAACTGTCACCCCACTTCAGCACTTCAGCGGGAGCACTTCAGCACTGAGCCTGCTTTTAATCACAGAAAGCTCTCCAGTTCGAGTTTCGCTCACCCCGTGAGGGAGCCTTTCTGCCAAGATAAAGATCTGAACTTGCACAATACTGGCACGAGCAGCCCCATCCTGGGTCTCCACTCGAGCATCTGAGAAGCACAAGACCCTCTAATAATTTATTCTCTCTTCTCCAAGCACTTGCCAAAGCCATATTTATTCTCTGAGAGGCGCAGCAAACACGCGCCCTGCGCATGCTGCAGCCCAGATTGCCCATAGGAATATGGCAAGAGGGGATCATTTTGCCCTTGTTCCTCTTTGGCTCCCATCCTTTAACCCCACTGACTGCCTCACTCTCTCTTCTTCATCCTCAGCTATTTGAGGCTGTTGCTCGCTGACCCACACCTGTATCTGCTGCTTGATAGATCCCAATTCCCCCATATCCCAGGAATAGGAGAGGTACATTATCCAGATTCAAGGAGCTGGCACTATGTATCGCCCCAAGGCTCCTGCATCACAATTCCAGCCCCGCAGAGCAATTCCAGGACCCATCTCCTCTCAAAGTTGCTTCAAATCATAACAAAACCATGACAAAAACTTTCCCCCTTCTCCCACGTGCAGGAAGCTCTGTGTGGATTTACACCACCACCCCCCAGCCCAGATCCATGGGACAAAGCACTACAACATGGGCCATGGAGCTCGGGGGCAAACACCAGCTCTCCAGAGAGGTTCCCACATCAACCCTGCTCCCTGACAGTGGCTTTGCCTTTCCCTGAAGCCCAGTGATGGGCAAATTCATGGGTCAGACACTTTTCCCAAAGGTAACAGGAATGTTTCTGCTTCATCGTTCTTTCCCACTCCCCAACCCAGTGCAAACAAGGGAAGCCCCAACGAGATGCTCTTTGTTACAAGCAATTACGAAGGGGTCAGAAATCCCACCAGAAACCGTCAATGCTTTTGAAGACATTACAGCCTAAAAGTTAACAAGGAAATAACTACTCTGCAGTGTATTAAATCTCAGCTTTATCTACAGCCATGGAAGTAGTGGGGGGCATCACTTGACTTGGAGCACAGCCCTGCACGTCCTTTTTTCTCTAGCCTCAAAGTGGAGCATCCACTAGGAATAAAAGGGAAAACCCCAGAGCAGAGACTCCTCTGAACTCAAGACAAATGGATTCAGATGCACCTTAAATAAATTAATAAAGAAAGGCTTTTATGGGGTGTTTGGGGCTGCACCGGGATGCGGGGAGCTGGGGCCAGCGAGGCGCCAGGCGTGGGGTGAGACACAGGGTGTGCCGGGCCCAGATGCTCGGTTATCGACATGGATGGAGAAGCCACACAAGGTGTGTGTCATCCCCAGTGAGCGCCGAAACAACCTGTTCCCTCCCCGCAAGAGCTGCCCTTGCAGTGGGGCCGGGGCATCCACAGGCACCCTTGTCCCACAGCCACCCCAGCACCCTGCAGTGTACAGCAGCAAAGCCCCTTCAGGCTGGGCTTACAGGGGATTTACAGGGGTTTCACAAGATTTAGACGGGTTTCCCCTTTACAGTTAATCTTTCTCCCAGGTTTGCTTTTGCTTTTTTAGCCCATACTTGAAGCCAAGAGGTTCCCATGCACGGGGTGCTCAAGAGCAGCCAGCACCCAAGCCACAGCCTTGCAGCCACTGACCTCCAGCACCTCGGTGACACAGGTTCCATTAACACCTTGCATGGGCACAGAGAAGGGGGTTTCCACCCTCTGTACCTCCCAAGCGCTTCCTTCCCCAGCCAAGGGCTGTGGCTTGGGCTGATGCTGCACATGGGGAGGGAAACCCTCGCCCTGCTCGAGGAGCTTGAAAGTACAAAAGCAAGAAATGGTTGTTCTTGGAAACAGCTCAGAGCCGGGAGAGGTGAGAAGCTTTTTCACCCCACTTTCACAACAGCTATGTGCTGTGCAGCGGGAGCCCCATCATCATCCTCCTCCTCCTCCCGGCCCAGCCAGTGGATGCTGCAGGATGGGGACACACTCTTGGCACTTGCTGTCGTCACACCAAGCAAAGACATGACTGAAGGCATCGGATCTCTGACACACACACCCATAATGAGCAGGGCTGGAGACACCAACAGTCACCACCAGCCCCTCCACAAGCACTCTCACTACTGCTGTGGCAACAAGGGGGACACAGGGACCTGCTGCTCCTTGCTCTTCAGGGGTGAACATCCAAGATACATCCCTCCCTCCATTTCATCATTCAGAAAGCAACTTTATACTCAAAGCACTCCAGTCCCTCACCATGCAAGTGGGTTGGGCTCTGCACATCCCATCATAAGCTGCCTTCATCTCTTCCCACCTCCCGGGCACTGGCACACAGGGCTCTGTTCATTCTTCCAGTCAAAGGAATGGTTTATAGCCCGGATGAGCACGGCTGGGTGAAGGTGTGCTGCCCCATGAGGGTTATGGAGGGTGATCAAGTCCTCTTGGTCTCCCTTTCCTCCTCAGCACGGCGGCCAGGAGAGCAGGGATGGGGTGGAAATCAGAAACCAGGGGTTAAGAGGAAAAGAGGTTTAAAAAGGGACAAAGAGAGGTTAAGGAATAATGAATGGCAGCAAGAAAAAGGCATCTAAAGGGAAAACCAAACCAAAGTTACTCGGCATGAGATTTCCCAGGAGATGAGCTGAAAGGTGCTGGTGCTGCAAGGGGAGAGTAACGGCAGGGAGGAGGTGAGAGCAGTGGGAGGGAAGGGAGCCAGCAGGTGGGTGTGATGGGGGAGGCCCTGGAGATGCTCCTATTTGCCCAGGAACAGACTAAACATCCCTGTACAGCTTCCAGCTATTCATTTTCCCGTGTTCTGCCTCTTGTGGATTATTTTGCAAGCAGCTGTGGGTGTACCAGGGCTGCAGCTTGGCTGAGCCGGGCTCTTGCTAAATCAAGAGCTGCAGAGAAGGAGGGGAGGGGGGGGAAATACAAGGAAATTTCACAGGAAGCTCAAATATTTTATTACTTCCTGTTTGTACAAAGTATGTCAACACTTGGCACCCGCTGCGCTATTTGTTTAGAGCTAAGGTGCCAACTTGACAGAATGTGCTTTTTCTCTCCAGATCTAACCCAGAAGGAGACTGAGCACAAGAAAACACCATCTCTGTGTGAGCTGGTGCGATGCTGGCGGGGATGCTTGGGGACCACAGCAGCTCAGTCAAGGCCACCAGCGTCACCAGCCGCACATGTCCTAGTGCTGCTCCTCACGTGGCTGTGGGGCCTCAAACCAGCACACTCAGTTCTTCAGCACCCTGGGTCCAGCTCCCCTGGTGTCCCCTTCCAGGCTCCATCCCAGGCCCCGCAGGGGGCTCCTGCTCCCACCTACTTCCCTGTGATTTCTCACCCATCTCAACTCCATTTGAAGCTCCTCAGAAGTTTCTTTCTGGGCAGAGCTTTAGTTAAAAGACTTGCTTAAGGGCCTTAGATGAAGCGATGGGACAGGGGCGGAAGATGAATGGGATGCTCAGAGGTGGGGCACGGAGCCCAGCTGCATTTCTGACCCAAAAACCCCACGAGAACATTGGCTGGAGGGATTTTGCTGCATCTGAGAAGACAACGCCCAGGGCTTTCCCAGGACACCAAGACAAATGACCAATTCTTTCCGCATTAAGGGTGCTTTTCTGCCCGCTCACACCAGCCCCACATCCAGCCTCCAGCCCCAGTCAGTGCTGACCCTGCACAACGGAGCCAACATGCACCATGCCCCACTCATTTGCCACACTGCAACCAAGGAGGGGTAAACCCCCAGATATTTCTATGCACACATATGTACATATACACACACATATGTACTTAAACATATATGTGTTAAAAAGCATCTATAATGCATATACCCACACCTCCCAGGGCCAAGGGGGGCCGGCAGCGCTGGCCACCGCTTGTCATTGCTGGGCTTTGCTGGCTGTTGGTGCTGGAGCACCCAGGGGTGCTGTGCCCGAGAGCCACCCAGTGGCAGGTTAACCAGGAAAACCACGCTGGGTTTCCAGGAGTGAACCTGGATCATTTTGCAGCCGGTATTTCCACACTGAGGGTTTCTGCAGAGAGGGAAGGGCACATTCATTCAAAAACACAAACCAAACTGGTGAAAGAAGGGGGGGTGTGGTGTGTATTTTTTTTCTTCCTGTTGAAGACACTGGATTTTCAGTCATGAATTTAAGCCCCAGGGTCAAACTGGGAGTCCAAATACACCCTTTACTGCCAACAAACCTACGATCATCTGAAAGACTTCCCCAAAACCACAACTCGGGTCTGAACTCCTTTGATCAGCAATTTATGGGTGCAGGAATAGGGAAGAGATTGACCTTTGGGGTGTAGACATGGCAGAAAACCACCACCATGCAGGGCTCCTCAGGGAGCCTCCACCTCAAATCATAGAATCATCGACTGGTTTGGGTTGGAAAAGACCTTAAGATCATCCAGTTCCAACCCCCTGCCACGGGCAGGGACACCTCACTCCAGACCATGTTGCCCAAGGCTCTGTCCAACCTGGCCTTGAACACTGCCAGGGATGGGGCATTTATCACTTCTCTGGGCAACCCATTCCAGTGTCTCAGCACCCTCACAGGGAAGAGCTTCCTTATATCTGGCCTGAAAAACACCAAGCTCAGCAAACCCCAGGGAAGCGACAACCTTGCAGCCCAGCTGGGAAGCACATCCCTGGGCATGTGGAGCCAGGACAACCTGCTCCATCCCTGGTTTTGCCTGGTGTAACCAAACGAGGGCTCAGCCGCAGCCCAACGGTGCAGCCCCCCAGCCCTCCCCTGTATCAGAGGATGTAAATTAAAGATGGGAGCGATGGGATGGGATGCTGAAATTCAGGAGGAGCGGGTGTGATTCAGCAGGGCTTGGTGAGTGCAGGTTATCAGTGCAGTTAGAGCAAACCAAACGCCAAGAGTAGCAACTATCTCACCTTGTATTATTATTTATGTATTCCTGATTATTATTATTATTAGAAAGGCAATCTGATGCAGCAGATATGGGGCTGAGCCAGGAGTCAGGAGACCTGGTTTCTATTCCTGACCTGGAAGAGTTGTGAAATTCCCTGCCTGCTTTCCCCTCCCAGCCCAGTCCCAGTGGCTGCAGCACCCACCACGACCCATGTTTCCTCACTGCCAGAGCCCCACACAGGGACCTGCCTTAAAAACCCAACAGCACGGCATTGCCTGGATGCCGGCTTGGCAAATCCTGGGAATGCCAGTGAACCCTCTAGTGCTTCAAAATAAAAATCAAGGGGGAACAAACCCCAACAAACCCCGATGCAAATAAAACCCCCTCACCAAGGGAACAGCCTTCACCTGGCCTGACATCAAGGGGCACCAATGGCCTTGTGACAGCATCAACAGAAAATATTTTCTAAAGCATATTTAGAAGGATCAAACTGTTTCCCTTCAGTTTGGGCACCAGCAGCTTTACACGCAAAGGGAACAAACTCTGCTTTATAGTCCCTGGGATGGTGCTGAGTGAGCAGGAAGGCGAAGCCGGAGCAAAAAACCAAAGACAGAGGCCCTGAGGATGAGATCTCACTGCAGGGGGGGTCCCACAAAGCAAATAATACTTGTGGCAAAAGGAAACTCCTCCATCCAATGGCACAGGAGCATTGCCCTGCACTCCTCGGGTCACAGGAGATGCCAAGGTGAGCTCAAATCAGCCCAGCACCAACCCCCAGCCCCGCCAGGGTGGTTCGCAGCTGCCTGTGCAAAGAGGCACCCTCCTGCACCCTGGGAGCGGCCACAGCTCAGAGATGTTCCTGTGGTTCAGTCATCTCTTGGGCTTTCGGAAGCTGCTGCCAGCCGGAGCCTCCGACAACCCGAAAGCGAAACCAGCACCGACCAAAGAGGAAGGTGCTCACCGAGCCCTGCTGGGCCCTGCAGACACACAGGCAAAGACAACCCAGCTGAGGAAACCTACACACATTTGAGTTCACTAACCAGCAATTCAGCCTCTGATGGCAGGCACATCTCCGGCTGTGAACCCCCAGCAGTGCCCTGCGCAACACCACGTTCAAGTCCTCCTTAGATTTTCCCTATATCCCAGCCACTACCAGGGCTGGAGCTATGAAACCATCCCTCCACAATGGGATATGGAGGCGGCAAGAGCAGGCAGGGACATGCGACATGCTCCCTGTGCAGAGAATATGAAAGCATCCACACAGGGCCACGCAGCGTGTGCTCCCGGGACTCACGTTAGCTCTGTGAGCAATGCCTGCCCCGGCTGGCCTAGCCACAGCAGCATCCTGCATCCTTCAGGCACAGAGAGCCTGGCCCCTGCATCCCCTCTGCGCATCTCAGTGGCTGCCAAATAAAACACATCACTTACTTCGTGGCTCCCGGGGTCCATCCACAGTCACTTTGATGGCTCGGTGATAGGTAGCAACTTGCGTGGGGTTGGTGAACACGGTGATCGTCAGGGTAAAGCTTTTTCCTAAGAAAGGTGAGGGGAGAGAAAAACAAAACCGAGAGAAATGAGGTTCAGTTCTTGTGGGAGTGAAAGGCTCCTGCTGGAGCAAGCTCAGACACAAATATCCACATCCACCGAACTCCAACACACATATCATTTAATTTTATGAGACATGATTGCTGAGACACAAAGCTCGGCCGGCTCCCGCTGGGGTTCTACTGGCTGCAGCACAGAGAGGCTTGGACCTGGTTCAGAGTGGGAGCCAGGACCTTCCTGGATGGAAAAGTCACTTGTCCCCCTCCTCCCCATCCCTGTCCCCATATTGACCCCTCCACCCACAGCAGCTTCCTGGTGCCTTTCTGCTGAGATGCTTCTCCTTTTCCCTTGGGAATCCAGCCCTGAAACACAGTGCTGGATACAGGACCCCTTCCACGAGGGACAGATTTGGGCCCTGGTGCCCGTGGGATGCTCCCTTGGGTAAAGAGGGTAGGCTGCCCATGCAAGGGATCAAACCACTCTAACCAACCCCTCAATAGCAATCACAGTGGTATTTCAAAGGTATCGAATATTTCAGAGGTATAAACCCCAGC
>NW_009917278.1:0-324 GCF_000696875.1 Nestor notabilis | reverse complement strand
ATGTGCCCTTGCAACAGCTGGTGTCTCTTCTAGCCTGTGCTTCACAAAGAAATGCAGCGAGAAACCACCTCCTTTCCCTTTTTCCCTGCGGGGATTAAGCGTTTTTCAAATCCCGACCACCATCTATCTATAGGGCTGAACCTGAGAACATCTGTAGCAAAACAAAAACGTATTTATACAGCTAGCAGGAAAAAAGAATAAACGGAAAATTAAATTATCTCCTCCGGAGAACATCCCGCAATTATCCCAGGTGGGAGAGTTTCTCTGCGGGAGGGTCGGGGGAGAGAAAACGCCGGCTTTAAAGCACAGCAAGCATCAACCCCC
>NW_009917277.1:0-13611 GCF_000696875.1 Nestor notabilis | reverse complement strand
GGGTCTGCGAATGTGGGGACAGCACGGCCTCCCTCTGGGGTTGGTGTCTGTGTGCGTGTGTCTTGCCGAGAATTTTTCATTGTTCTGTCACCCAAGTTTTGGAAGGGCAAGTGCTTCCGTGCTTCTGTGGGGCTCGCCTGGGGAGGGCATGTTGTGTCTGTGCTGGAGATTCACGTCCCCTCTCTGTGTCCTTCTCTGACCTGCCGTGGGCCCTCTCCGTCTGCACACCCCCAGGTTGTCCTGTGCTCCTGACCAGGCTGATCAGCCCAGAGGAGAGCACCAGGTTCCATCTTTATTCGTGAGCCAGGGCCTATGTGGAATAGCTCTGCCCTCTCTTCTCCCTTTAGGCCCTAGAGGCTCTCCCATAGATAACAATGGGACGTTTACAGGCACACACTGCATAATAAAGTCTTTATTGGAAAGAAGTTCTGTCGTTGGGACAGGATGCCACAATGATGTTCCTTACTGAGAAAACCGTTTCTCTGCCCTGCTGTTCCCAGCCTTCATTTCTATTCTGACTGCTGCATCCATCCTACTTTAACTTGCCTGCCTTATTTAAGCAACAAATCAGCTAATCTAGTATAACTTATGCAGACTGATTGCCCCTATTGGTTAGAATCTTGAGAAAGAATGACTGAGCAAGGTAGAAGAGCAGCTTCTGGGTTGCCTAGGCTGTTGCTGGTTATTAAAAGTGGCTACATCTAGTACATTGCTAAAAATACAAAATCTGAAAAACACTGTGTTGGTATATCCTCTTGTCATGCATGCCATACTCAAGCATCAGATATAATGTTAAGTACCAAGCAATTTTTGACTGTAGTATGTGGTAGGAATTCAGTGCATTTTATGTTCAGTTTATGGCCAGAAATTAGAAAAGGAATTCTAGTAGTACGTTAGGCCAGTTCTGGCCACTGTAGAGCTTTTGTCTTTAATTATACAACTACTTAGTAAGAATACTGGATTAAAAATAGAGAAAGTGGAAGTTGTTGCCCTTTGAGCATCTTCAGAACAAGGACTGAAGAACTTGTTATTTGTGGAGTTGTATTTTACGTAGGTTGTCCCTAGTGTATAGGAACAGACACTGAAGTGCACAGTTAGGTTGTCTTTTTATTTGAAGGTGCAGATAGAACATAACACTGCAGATCTGATCCTATGTGAAACATATTTGTTTGTTTGTTTGCTTGGTGGGTTGTTAATTTTCCCTCTAAGGCCGCAGGTAGCTGGAGTTCACAAGGTAATTTGAAAGCCTTAAGAAATCTCTTAACAGTCTTGTTTGTGCTGTTGGACAAGTTACAACATTTCAGTTGGCCAAGCCCAGCCCTTCCTTTTCCCTCCCCTCTCCCATCTTCATCCAGCACTGAGGAATTAAACCAGAACAGTGTCCTCTTCCTTTCCCTAATTTTTTTAGGTTTCTTATTTTCAGTCACTGGGGTTTTCAGTCACATTTTCAGTCACAGTTTTAATTTTCTCACTGCTATGTAAGTCCCTGGAGTTAAAACACAGGTTATTTGCATGATTTTGATACAGAAAATCTAATCAAAAGCAATATTGCCAGTGTGTTCATGAATGGATTTGCTGTGATTTAATTTTCAAAATGGTAACATTTTTTCCTTAGCAGTAGTAAAAATAAGCAATTCCTCATAAAGTGTTTCCCTGGTTCTGATTTGTTGCCTTTGTCTGTTTGCAATTAAAAAAGGAGCAGGTCACGCCTTTATTTGAAGGCATGAATGGCAAGTTCTGGTTAGAGTAATAGAGCTTTTAGTTTTGAGAACAAGTACTCTTTCCTCTCTAGAATTCAGATATTGCTGTGACCATATACTACTAACTCTTCAGAGTCATTTTGGCCAGCTACAGTTGTGTTGAGTTTAACATGGGGGCAATGGGATAGAAAGTGGGCTGGAAATTGTGCTGATGCCACATAGAACAGTAATTCTCAAACAATTGTGTTATACCATATGGAGCCTTTTCCGGAGAACTGTCAAACAGAGCACTGAGAATCATCTTTGAGGAAGTAGCAGCGAGTGGTCTGTAGAAGGAACTTACTATAAATGGTCTGCATAAAATGAACTTGCTGTAGTTGCTTTTCTAAATCTCACTTAGGAAGATACTATTGAGTTTGCTTGGAGTAACTTGGTTCCTATTCGGGTTTTTTGTGCTCTCTCTGCTGTAAACAATACATGCTTTGAAAGGTGGTATAGTGTTGCTCTACTGGTATTCTGTGTATTTTATAAAGATGTAAACTTAAGCCGACTTGTCTAATGATGCTACCCCTTAGAACAGGTCTGCTAGGAACTTAATGGTGTGAAGACACTGTAATCTCTTGTTGTAAAAGTATTGTTTGTTTCCTTGCCTTGTGTATTTATCTGCCTGTAAAGAACCTGCTGAAGAGAGTCTTTTTTCTCTAACGATTTTGAAAGAGCTTAGAGTACAGACGTTACTGTTGTTAATGGATGACATTACCTAGGAATGCAGGGTTTGGTTGTTTCCCTTGTCTCTAACAGCTTCCTTCCATTACCATTTGAAGTATAATTGATGCTTGAGCAAGAGCTAAATCCTCTCCTTGCGTTGCATTCTCTGTTAGTCCTCTAACATCGCATAGCCCTTGGCTTCTTGTGTTTTCTAGACTCTGAAATAAAACCTCGACTTTCTTAGTATAGCATAGGAAACTGTAAAGCACCTAAATTAAATTAGCTTTTGTTTTGCAAGTTGGTCAGCATGGGCGTAGAGTATGTATTTAAGCATAAAATTATTGTGCTGTGTTGTATGTATTAGATTGGGAGTGGCAAGATACAAAGGGACTGTATCCCACCTTCATTTTTTTCCCTGAATTTAAGGAACTTTAATTTCAGTTTTCATCCAGATCAGATTTTTCAATCAAATCAGGTTTTGTAGCTTTTTTTTTTTTATTTTTTTTTTTCATTTCTACTCTTTGTGACTAGAAAACCAGTGGTAGTTTTCTTGTGGAAGTAGTGATGAAGAGATTGCTGAAGTTTGTTGTGTGATGATGTTGTTTGTGAATTTAATTGCCGGTAATACAATGTGAACCATTGTGTCACATGAATACATTTAAAGTCTTTCAACTTTCTGATTGTCTTTGACACCTTTCATAAATGCTTCATTACCATTGCAGATGAAAACGTTCCCTGTTGGCAGTCAGGCTACACAGCATAATTTAACATGTGATTAAACTCTTCAAAACTGTTACAAACTTAACTGGTATGAATCAAACAAATAGTCCTTTACAGTTGTATGTCATGAGTGAAATTGTCATGTTTCATTTTTCATTTTCTCAGCACTGATAAGCATATTGTTTCTGGAGTTGTGAACAGTGCATATGGCCAGGGTGCACTGTGCTAAAGACTACATACACACCAGTGATAAACAGCTGTTAAACTGAAACTTAGAATTTTGTGTTGTACCACTTTTAAAAAAAGGTGGAAAAAAAACCCGCCAGACATTTTAGTAGAAACTTTTGTGACCCGTGAAAGATTTGAAAATCCTTTTGGTTAATCCAGATTATTTGCTGAGATTACTCGATTAATGTATCCTGAGGGACCAGTGAAAAACAAACAGTACTTCAGACAGTGTGGCCACTATAAACTTTTTTACAAGCTGAAAAATGTGGTGTCATGACATAAGGCAAACATTGGTATGTCAGATTATATTTTTCTTTCCTAAATTAGATGTTCAGCACATTGGAAACTCGGTAGGAGCTAGGAGATTCTGCCTCAGAAATGATCTGCAGTGGATCGTTTCATGATATGTCTTTGTGTGAGGCTGTGACCCCTTAAACCTTGGAAGAACAAAACAAAAAGCGATGCCTGAATCACGTGTGTGAATATGTTACTGTGCAGTGGTTTTAATGATTTCCAACTTTGCTGTAAGGAGAAGCTATAACTGTTTGTGTAATAGCTATTGAACTGTTGTATTTTGCTAGTTCAGCACAATATGCTAGACTGTATGATTTTGGTTTTGCTTTAATACATTAATTCTAAGATATGCTATTCTGGTTGCTGCTACAGAAGCATTGAGGTTAATGAGAAAACTAGAATGGGTGCTGACCACTGTGATTTAAGATAAGGATTAAGATAACTGGTGGAAACCAAGATGTAGCAGTTGATGCTTCTGTCCTAGTGCTGTTCCAGTGCCTTGCACTGGAAAAAGAGTTACCTTCTAAATCTGCTCATTTGTAACCTTTGTACTCTGCGTTGCTGGTACTTAAAGCATTTTTGTACTTGAGTATGGACTTCAAAATACAGTCCTGAAAATGTTTGCAGGGAAAAAGTCTTTATCCTTGTGTGTCAAAGCATTTTTATGTTGTAGAATGTCATGTAGAATTTCTAGGAAAAATGCAGCACAGAAAAAACCCCAGGGTCTCAAGAATGAGTAAGCCTTGTGAGCATGGCATTGAAATATTTTTTTTGACAGTGTGATTGGAGAAGATTTCAGAGTTAGCCTTACTACTTTTAACAAGATTCTGAATGTCTGTTGATCATAGTGATGAAGTTGTTGTGGGACAAACTGCAGTAGAACAACAAGGGTGCCAAGGTGAGGGGACTCAAATTCCTGGTTGGGGTCTAGGTGAGGTTATTTTCACCAAGCACTGTTGAAGCGTTTGTCCAGTTACTGCCAAACGTTGCAGTGTTCAGATAATCTTCAGTTGTTTTCTGTATTTGACCATTGTATCTTTTTTTTTTTTCTTTTTTTTTTTTCAATGTGACTTTGGAGTTACTTTGTGAGACAGTTGAGGTTTCATGTCTTGTGGGGAAAAAAGTGTGTATTCCTTGCACTTTTGCCATTTGTCATGCTGTTTTTGAAGAGATTGAAATTATGGTTTTGGTGTGTTGTTTGTATGTTGGGGTATGTGGGGGGGGGGGGTTGGTGGGTTTTCAATATTTTTTTTTCACCCAGAGAGGTATTTCCAGAGAGATTAGGTCTGTGAAGTTCAGGGTATTTTTTTTTGTTTAAGCTTTTTCAGTGTGTCATGGGAAATATTAAACAAAAGAAAAGTGTTAAGACAGTGTGAGTAAACCATGTCTTAAATAGCTCTTGCTTCTTTGGAATATAGGACCACTTTTATCCCATAATTACGTTTACAAGTACGCTTACTTACAGCAAGTTGTCAGTTTGGGACAGTAGGGGGAATGAAGAGAGAAATAAATAAAAGCACCTACTGAACTTGCTGCTGTCTGTAAATATACTTTGCCTTTACCATATAATTACTAGCAAGTTAACAGTACACAGAAATATAAAAATAGTGTACCACCAAGGAATATGGAAAAGGAAATTGCTTGTATAGTCATGTGTGCCATAAGGAGTACTACTGGAATTTCTTTTTCTGCTGGAAATTATCTTTTAATGTTGAGTTTTTTGTAATCTTCAGTCTTCATGGATGTTCAGCACTGCAGGATCAGAGTTTTTCTCAAGGGAAGAACATGGGAAATATAATTAACTTTTTTTAAATTAAGCTAAATAGATTTTTCTTTGTTTAGCTTAGAGCAATAAATGTAGATCTCCAGACTGATGCTGCTCTGCAAGTGGATATCTCAGATGCACTCAGTGAGAGGGACAAAGTGAAATTCACTGTCCATACAAAGGTAAAAGCTTGGGTTTGTACACTGAACATCATCTTAATTGTATAGAAGAGAGAGTTTCTTTAAACTGTGTGTAGAAACAAGTGTAACACAATCCAGAGGAATTGAGAAGATAGCTTTATCTCATGTTTAAGAGATTGGGTAGCTGCAGTGCTTAAGATGGCTAAAATTTAAGAGGTTAAAAAACTGTTTAGAAAAAATGACATTCAGGTTTTTGTACTGATACGTTGTCATGCCATTCATATGCTTATAAATTGGCCTGATTGCAGGTAGAATCTTTAATATATCTCAATATGCTTCAGCACAGTTTTTTATTAGATTTATGGAGATCATTTCGTCTCATCTTCTTCCTCCCTCCACCGTTAAATTGGGTGTGGGCGAACCAGAGCTCATTGCTCAGGACTTGTCCATTTGAGTTATGAATATCTCTGAGGGCGGAGACTCCATAACCTTTTTGGGCAGCTCATTCCAATTGATTGCTGCACTAATTGAAATGGGGGTAATTACTGTTGTATGAACTTTGGTTTTGGTCAAATCCATACTTGGATGATTGGATTATTTTTATTTTTACAGGGATATTCTGTTGTTCCTTCAAGATGCTTTTCATATAGCAGTGGAAAACTTTTCATAATTCTTCCTCCTTTTTCCTTTCTAGAGTTCCTTACCAAATTTCAAACAAAATGAGTTTTCTGTTGTCCGGCAACATGAAGAGTTTATTTGGCTTCATGATTCTTTTGTTGAAAATGAGGACTATGCTGGCTATATCGTAAGTATTGTAGTTCTTTTAGTTTATGTGCGCTGTTTTCTGTGGGCCATATCAAAAGTACTTGTGACTGCTTTTAAATGCAATGGAAATAGCAAATGTTCATTCCTTCTAAAATCAGATCAGATGCTTTAATACTTCATTTTATGCAGTTACACAAAATTAATGGCTGAAGCAAGCTTGGAGGAAAGTTAATATAGTTGTCATACTTTCTTGCCTTTCACTCCAAAGGACTGAGTAGTTTAATCTGTATCCAAGTGTATCTTTAGTCCACCATGCTAAAAGTGTGGGAGATAGACGAACTGTATAACTTGGTGGTATTGTTTTTGCAAGCTAATGTTTAACCTAGTTACAAGTTACATGTTGCCTTTGTCTTAGCTGGAATGGCAGAGTACAGTAACTGAGCTCTACTAATGACACTTTTCCAGTTTTCATTATGAAGATCAGAATCATTTTACCATAAATCAGTTGTAGGGGGGAAAAAAAAAAAAGGCAATGCAAATACCATCTAGAACTACAGAGAACCTTAAAACACAACTGAACGATTTGTGTTTTGAAGTTTATTTCAGGCCTCCAGGGAGCAGAGGTCCCAAAATAGTCACTTTACAATGCTACCTATTAAAAATGGATGCCGCTGTTCATACCTTAATTACAAGTAGTAATATTTGTCTTTGGGTGAAAGGTATTAATTTTGTTTTGGGGAGTGTGTCTACTGATTCACAAGGTAAACGTATTTCTAATTGACAGGGGGGTACATTTTTGATGAATATAATCTGTGATGTATCATACCATTCTTAAGCTAGTCTTTTTTTTTAAGTCAGAAAAGCTATTTGAAGTTAGCAGACCTTCAGTGTGGTAGTAACTAGTTTCAGAAAATTGACTACATAGATGCCAGATTTTTCTTCTTTTTGTAATGCATTAATGTAGTGGACAAATGCTGACAACATAGAATTTAAGCTTAGCTTAACTTTGTTCTATGTCCATTTTCTGATAGCAGTTGAGAATTTCTTTGAATGCAGTGTTTTCTTTTTCAATCTTAATATATGTATTACAAGATTAACCTAGAGACTTGTTTACTGTGTGCTTTGTTATTTCAACAGATGTATCTTTAATGTCAACAATGCTGCAAGAAAGAACTAGTGCCCCCAAACAATATGGAATGTTGTTTTTTTTTTTTGTTTAAAGTTTTGGGGAGTTATAAATGGATGATGTGAAAACAATTGTGATTTATTTTTTTTTTCTTTAAACAAGAAATGTTCTTGCCAAATAAGCTAAACCAAAACTAATTATAAAATAATGATTTAAAGTTTTATTCATTGTCATGGAAAAGCTAAGTATGTCAGTATTATTTAATTTCTCTTTTTATTAAACCACTGAAGCCATGAATACATTAATAAAGTATTAACTAATACTTTATTAATCTTCAAGAACACTTGGCCAAAATTGGTATAGTAGTGCAGCATGTCTAACTCATGAATGAGAGACTTTATCCATGAATGCTGTAATGAATGATGAAAGAGAGTGCCATATATTACAAAGCTGCAGGCAGTTCCCAGTTCCTGTACTGAATGGATGTTGTTTGGCTGAGAAGATGAACAATTAAAAAAAAATTGATTAAATTCCAGATTCCACCAGCACCACCCAGGCCTGACTTTGATGCCTCAAGGGAGAAATTGCAGAAACTTGGAGAAGGGGAAGGATCGATGACTAAAGAAGAATTCACCAAGATGAAACAAGAACTGGAGGCGTATGTAAACTTGATTACTACTTTATTCTTTCTTTTTTTCCTGTATCTCTCAACTTTTAATGCTGTCTGCTGTTTCATGTTTCTGATTTCACTGTAATGGTTCTCTGTGAGTTGTAGGCTTGAAAATCCAGTTGATACATAACCAGGGTTATCTTAGTGATCATGATCAGAGCCATTAGGAAAATTGTAGAAATTTTATGGAAGATCTTCTGAAACAGGGGAAAAAAAATCAGGCTGTTCCTGAGCATTCTTTTGTAAGTAAAAGACTAGTTAGACCCCTTTCTTCACAGAATATCTGCAAAGGGAGGAGGTAACCTCTATCTTATTTCTGGTGTTCCAGTTTATAAGCAGCGTGAGACTTCAAGGTTTATACATGGAGTGATTCAACTAGGGAGTTTTGGATGCAGTTGGTACTGTAAACATAGATGCCAACCTTCTGTTCCCCAAGAAATATGGAGTTTACTAGAAAATACTTCCCCCCCCTTTTTTTGGCACTCTTTTTTTTTATTTTTTTATTTCCCTCCCCCCCACAAGGAGAACATACTTCCTGAAAATAGTATTTTCCTTTACTGTGGATTTAATGTGTATTGATATATCAGCTCTAAGGCTTTTTGTTTCATATTGAGTTACACAGTGAAGTTTCTCCTTGCTTCATCCACTTTCCTTATCATGCATTCACTTCTTTGATCTTTTTCCTGTCATTGGTTTCAGTTTTCAAGTGTATATTTACGCTGCTTCTAGACTGCTACTATCAAGAGCTCTGAATTGGCAAGAAAAGTACATAGAACTCTTAGAACTGCTGCTTTCTCTTCGAACTCCAACTGCTGTGAGCAAATGTCTTAAAAAGCTCTGTTACTAGTGTTACGTACACAACATAATTTATAGCAGAGTAGATATACACTTCATATGCAGAAAACTGGAAATTAGCAAAACACTATAGATTTTAAAGAATCTGTGGTTTTCCAGCGGCCCTGATCATGATTCTCTTGTGGTCTGGT
Source organism: Nestor notabilis (assembly GCF_000696875.1). Lineage (NCBI taxonomy): Eukaryota > Metazoa > Chordata > Aves > Psittaciformes > Psittacidae > Nestor > Nestor notabilis. The sequence goes on along the minus strand of NW_009917277.1, from coordinate 4,509 downwards.
TAGGGGTTGGATAACACAGAAAACTTTGGGTTTCTTCTACTGCCACCTCCATCCTCTGCATCCTCCTTTTTTGTCTTCACTGAATGACTACTACTCTCACTGAGATCAAACATCTCCCAACACTGGCCCTGCTGGTTTGCTGGTATGTAAATCTTAACCTCCTTGCACATAGTGGAAGCAAAAGTGTTGACTATTATTTCACCGTTTGACCTCAGAATGGGGAAGGGAGCCCCTTCCTCATTTCTAGACAAGTTACGTCTTACTGAATTTGCAAAGCAAAATGAATTCTAGCAAACTTGTATTGATAAGAAAGCCTTCCTATTAAATCACAAATGCTTTAACCTTGAGTTGGCTCAACTGGGCAGCTATGCAAGTGTCATGGTTAAACGTGACTTTTTTTCATTTTTTTTGGGGGGTTGTACATACCAAATGCAGCACTTAATTTCACTTTTAGAACCACTATGAAGCAAGACTCCATGTAAGCTTTGTCTCCAAAGGCTAGGTGCTTTAACATGGAATGAAAGACTGCTATCTAAACAGTTAACAAAACTACAAGAACTTTTATATGAGTAAGGAGGGTGCAAATAGGCAAGGGGATGGAGATGGGGAGGAAGGAATTTGCACATCAACTATATTGTGCTAGTGACTGTAATCTGTATCTCAATTTTTTTGGTTTTGGGGAGTTGGGGAGAGGACAATCAAACAAGGTTACACTTTGAGCAAACCAATCTGTGTTAGCTAGCCCTAAAAATTAGAATGCATTTGTTGCGCCTTCATTAAAAGCCTCTGTATAATGTGTTCAGGCTTCAGATTTCGCACTAGTATTAACATTGTACTATTTATGCATATATCAAATATTGGAGTGGAAACCTCTACTATATCAGCTTACAATTTTGTATCCTTACTGAGGATCATTTAAAGCTGCTCACTAGGCTTACCTCAAGCTTAATTGCTTCATGTTAAATTCTTATGTCTTGTCTTGTTTCTTGTTTTCAGTGAGTATTTGGCAATATTCAAGAAGACAGTTGCAATGCATGAAGTGTTTTTGTGTCGTGTGGCAGCACATCCTATTTTGAGAAAGGATTTAAATTTCCATGTATTCTTGGAATATAATCAGGATGTGAGTATTGAAAACTGAATTGCTGGCAAGAAAAATCAAGATGTACTTTTATGGTAGAATGGAAAATTGATTAAGAGGGCTTTACCTCCTGGAGCAAATGACATCAATTCCTTCATTCCAGACATACTTGTATCATAAAAGGTAGAAATTCATTTAGGCTGTATGAGTTCATTTTCCTGCCACTTGGGGAACCAAATGCACTTTGTGCTCTAGCCTCAGCTTCAAAAATACTAATGATAATCCAATATGTTTTGGGTTAAAAATATTAGCATTTGGTGGTGATTTCACATGATGTTATTCTTGTCCTTGTGTTTGGTTTTTGTTGTTTGAGTTGTTTTTTTTGTGGGGTTGCTAACAAAAGTAGAGATGATTTCTGATGAAATGTTCTGATAAGTAAAGCCTTTTTGTTAATAATGTAGGTGAAAATTTGTTTAATTTTTTTTCTAGATCTTGGACTACTGTGGCTATCAGCATATTACGTACTGAGTTGCTATCTGATTTTTGAGTTAATGGAGACTTACTGGATTAACAGTCACTCTTTGGAGTCAGAATTAGTGGTTGCTCATGTTCTGTGAACAGTTTTTAGTTGCTTTTAAAATTGTGGAAATTGGCATTAAATGTTGAAGGAATCATTGAAAAGACTGGCTCAACTGAATGCATGTGTAACTTCAAAATCTGTAACAGAGGATCCTTGTTGCTTGATGTAGAAATGCTTGCTGGTTCAGGATCTCAGTTTACCTAAATTGGGCAAATTTAGATAGGAAGAGTCTGAGGCTGAAACTAACATTATCCTCAGTGCACTAGGAGTAAATGCTTCCGTAGTTTCTGAAAGTCAAAGATCTGCCATTCTTCTATTTGATAAACATTGTATTTTTGATAACTGAAATGTACACGCTGTACACTGGTATTATTAGTAGGTGCTAGAATGTTGCTGGGTTTTATGTTGGGTTTTTTTGTTGTCATGGGTTGTTTGGGGGAGTTTTGGTGGGTTTGTTGATGTTAATGCAGAGTGTAAGACTATCAACTTTTTTTTTTTTTTAAGCTTATATTGCCTCCAGAAACTTACCTAACTTGATAAATGAATTTTTTTTCAGTTGAGTGTTCGTGGGAAAAATAAGAAAGAGAAACTTGAAGACTTCTTTAAAAATATGGTTAAATCAGCAGATGGTGTCATTGTTTCAGGAGTAAAGGTGATTACTGCTTAATTTGTCAAGATTTAAAATATATTAACTTTGTTGTCCCCTTTTTTATAATGAAGCAGAATTTTACATAGCTACATGAAAAGGATTTTTCTAGCAATATTTAGCTTAATTCTTAAGAGGCAGAGCATGGAAAGAAACCTGTATCTCTGGATGCAAGATAACTATCTGAGGGCTTTCAGTACTCTTTCTGCTGGTTTATGAAATTAAGCAATTTTTAAATCAATATAAAATTGATAATCTGGCATTTTTTTTTGTTCTGGCCTGTCCTTTTATGCGGTAGGAAAGCGCGCTAGCTTTCACAGCAGCTGCAGCTCAGAAGTTATTAACACCAGCCTTGTAACATCCTAACTGTTTCAAAACTAAGAGCAGTGGTAAAGGTGATACTGTTTGTCCCAGTAGATGAAAGATTGTAACTGAGACCAAGAAAAGCCAAAAAAGAATTTTAATGAAAATTCCATTTCATTTTGACTTTTCCAAAAGTGGAAAGTTGGTTTTGTAACAATCATAAATTCTGCAGAAGATTATTTTAAGCTCTTTTCTTCCTAGTGGTAACTTTCAATTTACAAGCAAATTAGAGGAGCTGAAGTTCCTAGTTATAAAATCTTGAGTTTTGGAACTGCTGGATAGTTGCTGTAACTATGAATTAATTATGACTTGGAGGAAAATATGAAGTCCGTATAACCAGTGGTTTTCATAAGCATGTTGTTCAAAGCCCATGTTGTAGGCTATTCCATGGTAATGAGCATCTGTGCTATTTTAGACAGTTTTTAAAATAAATATAATATCTCTGATTATAATACAGAAAATATTAAATGTTACCTCTTTTACCAACTTGAAAGAAATTTGTCATCAAGATCAGCATTCCTGAGCTAGGAGTTTGTATTGTCTATGCTGTGACTGCAGCATCTGTGCAGCTGGGTGTCTTGTCACACCCTCCACACCCCCCACACCCCCCACACCCCCGTTTTTCTAGGTAGATGTCCTTTTCTTAAGTACTTAACATTTATTGTATTTTTCTGTCATGAAAGTGGTAGTTAGCAGTTAAACTATTTCCTTCACTTCATGTTTAGCTATCTAGACCTTTAAGACAATTGTTATGAATTCTTATTGAATTCTTACTAAATTATTAATAAAACTTCAGATCATAACAAAATAAATGAAGAAAAAAACAGTCTATGGAAATGGTGTTTCAAACAATAAAAATAGATTGCATTTCATGTGACAGCGACAGCAGTATATGCAAATTTACTCTGCAGTTGCTCTATACAGAGTGAGTGGAATCCTGTTTAAGTTGTTCTTGTTTTTTGTAGGATGTGGATGACTTCTTCGAACATGAAAGAACATTCCTTGTAGAATATCACAACAGAGTCAAAGATGCCTCTGCCAAATCTGATAAAATGACAAGATCACATAAAAGTGAGTTCTTTTTCTAGGGTGAAAATAGCACTGGTTAAAATGTACAGAAGTGGTTCATGAGGAGTAGTAATTTTTAGGTTTTGGTTTGCATGTAAAAAGTGAATTAATTTCTGCAAATGTAGTCTTCAGAAAGTCTGAAGAAGTTTAATCTGACTTTCAAAGTTTAGCTGTTGTTGTAATAGGCTGGATGGAGCAAGAACAGCCCGATGCGGCACTGAAGATATCCTCATGCTTCATGCTGTCCCTCTGAAGAGAAACACACTTTAAGTAATAATATTTTTTTCAAAGTCCGATTCTTAATCTTACATGGGGAGGTGTGCAATATAGTAGTGTATGTGATTTTACTCCCAATGAAGTTGCTCTTGACTGGATGATCTTGCATTCATCAGAGTGCAATTTTTTACCCCACTAAGCATTGCATTACCTTGCTGAGCAACAAACTCCTACTTGGGCTGTTAGTTCTAGACTGCGAAGTCAGGTTTCCATTTTTCAGCTTTTTAGAATGGAGATGGGAATGTGTACATGCAGTAGCTTGATTTGCAGGACCCCTTTTCTTGCTGAGGCAAGATTTTCCACTTAGTTTCCTGAGCTGAATGCTAGCTAATGTGATTTCTAGAAGCTCAAGATGGTCCTCTAAAGTGCAGTGCATTTATTTGAAGAAATGGGAAGTCTTTGTTTTAGGACTGCTGTGCTTGGTTTAGGATTACTGTGTTTTGAGAAGCTCAGAAAGAAGCTGACCTTTGTTAGAATCATAGAATCATAGAATAGTTA
>NW_009917276.1:0-15203 GCF_000696875.1 Nestor notabilis | reverse complement strand
TATATATAAAATTTAAGACCAGTTGGTTGCTTTCAACAGCATCAGTCATAACAGAGCTAAAAACCCCAGTGTGTGTGTGTCACTTTCCCTCTGTCTCTTTATTTTCCAACTGTCACTTGTGTGGTGCATTGGAAAGTTCTGTAAATAATCCCCAGGAGGCTTGCGTGGTAAATTCATCACTGGTGCAAGACCAGTGTCTCTGCTGAGTTATACCTGAGGTGGTTTTTACAGCCTTACTTTCATCACCGCCTGAATATTTTTAGACTGAGGCTGCTCAGGCAAATGAGGAAGTCTGGCAGAAGTTTCTTCCGGGCTTCTCATACACTGCTCTCCATGTGGTGGTGTGGACATGAGAGTAAGTGCTTTGTCTGGATGGGGAACGAAACGGTTCTCAGTCTTCAAATAGAAGTCACTCGTGGCATCTGCTGTGCTTGGGGGTTGTGGAAGAGGAGGGATCCTGTGCACACGAGGAGGGTGCCACAAGAAAACGGTCTTGCGCGTCTTTTGTTTGTCTTTCTCAGCAGCCATTCAGCCTTCTGATTAGAAAACGCCGGATACCTTCCAGCAAGATAGCTGGTGGAAGTCCGTTTTCTTTTCTTACGAGTCTGCCACTAACCTTTTTACATTCTTAATCAATGATGTGTTGAATTGTATCAGCAGACTGGCAGTTCTACTGAAAAAAACGTGGACCGATAGCCTTCATTTGCTAGCTGATAGAGTCTGAACTGTACCAAAGCAAGGAGGAGTCTTGGAGCTCTTATGTGCTTCCTGATTTCAACAGTTTCTGTTGTTTCCAAGGAGGAAAAAATGAAGAAAATGCAGGGGAAATTCTTTATCTTAGAAAAAAGTCCTGCTTGCCTACAACTGATCACTTGAACTGTGACCTCGCAGGTTATAAGCCCAGTTTATGGTTTGTTTATTTATTATTTTAGCTAGAAGCTGCATGGAAGACTGTAGCTCTTACATTAAAAGCTGCATGGTAAGTCCTGAGTTTGGCAGACGCTTGTTTCTGCAGAGGCACTTCTTTTCAAGGTGTTAGTTGTTACTGTGATGCACTGAGGAGACAACAGCTGCTGGGGATGGACTTTTCTTCCACTTATGCCTCCACCATGAAGGACCTGGGTTCTGACACCCAGCCTCAACCTGCCCTTCTGTAAAATGGGAGGAGGGATGTCACTCCCTTCCCTTGAGAACTTTACTGAATGCAAACACTGGTAGGTCCCCACTTCCCAGTGATGGTAGCCAAGATGGGATGTGGTCCAGGACCCCACATGTGCTAGGTAAAGAAGTCACAGAGTGGGGCTGGATACTGTTGGCTTAGCGCGCTCTCTCTGCTCAAGCACAGCTGGTTTGTTGCAGGGGGCTGGTATGGGGGCTGCAAGCCTATAATCTACTCAGTGTCAGTGAGATGTGATCCCCAGGTGCTAGAGAAGGAAGAAAAATGCACAGGAAAGAGCTGCTGTGGCATGGTACAAGGCTGCACAGTGTCTGCATGGATGTGTAGAGACCAAGCTAAGGATGCTCTCTTCTTGAGTCTCCATGCACAAGTGCATGCAGGGTATCTTTTACTATCTGTCTTCTGACTCTTCTTTTTCACTCTCTCTAGGCATGCTCTGAAAATGAACCCAAATAACACTGAGTTGGAGAGGGTCAGCAACAGCTCTGCTGAGAGCCTCAGCCCACCGTTCAGGAGCGTCCACGTCAGCTTCACTGCGGGCTCCAGCGACAGCCTGGACTCAGACACACAGACTGGCAGCGATGGCAGTAAGTGACCATAGGGTGTGGGAGAGGTTTCACTGGACCTAAGGAAAGAGTTACCTCCGTCCTGAGGCCCACTGCTAGGGCAGCATCCTCAGCACAGAGATCATGAGGGTCCAATCACCTAGTTTGCTCAGCAACCCTTCATCTTTCCACTTCTACCCTTCTGCCTCTTGATGCACTTAAGATGAATGTGGAAGAGTCAGGCCAAGATCATGCTTTTTCCTCTTTCCTTTGGCAAGTGCCAAAATTATTCATCCTGTAGCTCTCCTCTTCTCTGGATAAAACCTCTATTTGAGAGCATTTGTCCTTATCCTGCTTGTGCTTCATATGCTGAACAAGGTCACAAGTAGCCCTACCATAGAACGTCCTTTGTAGATTTGAAGAGTACCAGAAAGAGTCTTGTGCTAGAGGTGATCTCTCCCTCTCATTGTGTTGCCAGTTATTTCTTGAAGGGGAAAAAATCTGCCTGCACTCGTTTAACTGAGATTAAAAAATACTTACTATGAAGTCACTTTTTTCATCAGTGCGTAACTTAGACATGCACTAACGTGTTCAGCAGCTCAGAAAGTATTTCCTTTGCAAAAGCAGCCTTCATGTAGTGGAAGTTCTCTCTTTCCAAGAGCAACAATGTGCAGCAATAAAATTAAGAACTAGAGCTCTGGAAACTCCATTTTTCCACTGCTAACTTGGAGCCTGAGAGTAAGACTGTGCCAGGAAATTGTACAGGGGGAAGAAAAACTCACACATATTTTATCTTTACTTGCTGGGCACAGAAGCAATTTGCTGTCCAAAGTGATACTGGACAAGAGAATTTCTCTGCCTCCACCGACAGAAGCAACTGTTTCAAGTCATCCTGGGAAAGTTGAGCTTTTAAGTGAGTAACCGGAATGCAGTTATTCTTGCTGATGCAAGCAAGAAGCTGTGCAGTCAGTCACTGAGTGAGGTGAGCACCGACCAATTGTCTGTGCTGTCAGATGTTAAAATATGAGGGAGGGAAGCTTTTAAGCCCTTGACAGGCAGAAGGACTCTATGCTGAAGGTGCAGAGCAATGGTAGGAAAGTTGTGAAAGGTTTTCATTAGTTACCCCTGCTTGGGGTAGAGCCCAGCAGCACACAAAGTAAAAGGTAAGAGCAGTTTAGCATTTATGGACTAGGCATGTGGACCGATTGCCAGAGCTTCCACCACTGACATTTGTTCTGTAAGACTCTGTCAAGTAAACCTTGCCTCTTGAAACAGGGATTCAGCTGCATGTCCTGGCAGAGATGCCTCTGTTGAGTTGCTCTTGGGCTGCACGCTGAAAAATTTCTGTTGGCTGCATCCTCTATCAAAGCTTCTTGGACTGGAAGTGGCAAGAGATGCCACGCTGAATGATCCTTGTATGTGGCTTTTGACAGGGTTTTAATGGAGGAGATCTTTGCCATGGACCTGGCAGAGTATGATGCAGATGTCTGGCTTTCATTAAAGCTTGGGGCATGCATCTCTTGAGCCATGAGCTCCACAGTTAACTGTACAGCTACAGAGCAGCTGGACCAGAGAGTGACTGGGTGTACAATGCAGGCAGACACCTGGAGCAAGGGCTCAACGGGAGTCAGATAGCTTGGCACCTAGGAACAAGAGCAAGAGAGACATGTGCTGATTCACAGCATTTTCCACAGAGCTGTTTCTGAGCATGTTGTCAGAAATGGGGTGCCAAAACTGCCTTGCATGGGAAACTCATCATTTGCAGAAGACAAAATTGGTGCTGCTTATTCCTGGGTTGTGTTTCAACGCTGTTGCTCAGGATGGGGTGTACTGCAGCAGGAGTGTACAGCCAGTCTTAGCAGTGGAGAGGATAAATGAAAATGGATGTCATGCTACCAAACTCTGGTGGGGAAGGACCGGATCAGGTCGTCGTGGCATCTGTGGTCTCAGGTGGTGAGACCCTGTCAGCTGCTCTGGCACAGTTGGTGTGGATTTGAGCCTGCATGTGGCATGCCAGGACAGGCTGGGAGCTCCGGGATCTGAGCCCCTGCACTTGAAGGAGGTTGTGCATGAGAGCTGGTGAGTCACTAGGGTTGTGATGAGGCAAGTGCCTGCTTCAGGCTGACATGAAACTGCCCCAGGGCATTCCTGTGGAGCAAGCAGAAAGCTACTGTCAGTGAGGAAGTGCCTGCTGGCATCTGAACCCTCAGCAGCAGGATGGCTTGCTACCGCTTAGCAGCTTTGGAATGGAGCTTGGAGCAAAATCCCACCATGCATCTTTGAAGGTCTACACTTGCATGCAACATTTTCGCAGAGCTCAAGTTTATCAAGAGTCCTGCCTGTCATTCAAGTGGCATAGAAAATTCCCTGAAATAATTATGTCTTTTCTTTTAATTTCCCCTGCAGACCCCTCCACTCCTTATTCATTCTGTCTCCATGACCTGAAATTACTGCTATTGATTTCAACGTCAAAGCATCCCTTTTTAATTTTCTTTCCCTTTCTTCTATGACATGCAACTGCATTACCTGTCTCCAGTCTGGCCAGGGTAGGAAAACAGCTGGGATAGCTAGCTGGAATGAGCCACCTATCTCAGTGCAAGCCATGTGCAGATGGCACGTGGAGCTGCCTGGGGTACATAGTGGGGCCAGGCTGCTCTCTGAGCAAAGAGGTCTGGCAATAAGCTTGGGCACAGGCAGTGGGGGCGGGACCAGATTTTTTCAGGAGGATGGACACTGCCAAAATCCCAGGCCTTGCCCGGTGATCCTTACCCAGTGCGAGGCAGAGAGAGAGATTCAATATACTCCTTGGGCTGCTCTGGTACAGCTGGAGGGCGGGAGCTGCATAGTGAGTCACTGTCTCCTTATCGCGCTGTGGCGCTGAAGCACTGGGTGGCAGCTCCCACCTGAAACAGGCTGGTTAGGAGATTGTCCACATATCCGGAGTGCTTCGTCCTTACCTCTCTGTGGATGACATCACAGCTTAAATATTTACCCTCTACTAGCATTTTACTACTTCGTGTGCAAGTTCATAGGGAAGTGGTTTAAGGGGGTGGACACTTCTCTAGATGCAGCCTGCTTTGCGAACTTGCTCTGTTAAACCAGAGTAAATCCCCAACCCTTTCAGTGAAGCTTTGCAGCCGTGAATAGATGAGGACTATGCGCTGGGTTCAGATGTAACCTGGCTTGCTGCTTTACTCCCAGCCAGGGCCCTGGGAGAGGTAGCCTATGGGGATGGCTGGGACATGGAGGGGGAATTGTGCTTCCAGCCCACAAGGGCCACTCATGCATCTTCTTGTGTGTCGCTGTCTCCTAGGGCATTCCTCTGAGCCAAACCACTCGCCTCCTCCAGCTGAGAGCCAAGTGTTTCCCCCTGTCCCTTTCCTTCCTGTCTCCGCTGAGGATGGTCCCTCCTCTGCCCCCAGCTGCCCACCCCCTCTGCCCCAGAAGAAGACTGTGAGCAGAACAGTGTCCTCTCCAGACGGCTTTTTTGGAGGACAGACATCTTCAGGCAGAGCAGCTGATGCTCCCAGCCCCAGGCTGAATGTCAGCCACTCCGAGACCAATGTGTGCCTCCGAGAGGAGCCTCCCTTCATCCACCCAGTCAGCCTGGGGGGCCGCCCTGGCGCCTTCTCCTCCTCTGAGTCCCTGGAGAAAAGCTCCAAAGGAAACAGCTACTGGGGCTCAGCCACTGGTAAGAGCACAGGGGCTTGTGTCCCCAGCAGAAACCTCCAGTCCCTTTCCTCCTCGCAGCTCAGTGTGTCCAGCCAGGTGTCATCAGGCTCCAGCCTCCAGCTCCACAACCTCCTGAGCAACATCGACAGCAAGGAGGGGGTGTACGCCAAGCTGGGGGCCCTCTATGCCGAGTCCGTGCGGCGCCTGGTTGCCAAGTGTGAGGACTGCTTCATGCGGGAGCAGAAGAACGAGCTGCACTTCAGCGAGAACAACTGGTCGCTCTTCAAGCTGGCGTGCAACAAGCCCTGCTGTGACTCAGGGGATGCGATATATTACTGTGCCACCTGCTCCAAGGACCCTTCTACCACCTATGCTGTGAAGGTAAGTCCCCACCCGGGAGGAATACAAGCTTATCTCCATTTTCCAGCTGGGAGGATGAGGCAAATTGCTGCAGGGTCCAAGGCTGCTTGGGGGTCCGTAGCTGAGCTGGGACTGAACCTTGGAGCTTCTTTTTCCCCCTTTCTGGTGTATGGATTCGAACGGAAGAGTGGGAAGCAGATTTAGCGGTACACCTTTGAGAAGCACCATCAGCACACAGTGGCCTGTTTTCTCTGCTTGTCTTTCTCACAGGTGAAGTTTGGCAAGCAAAACCCTTTCCAAAACTGACGCTTTTCCCCTACTGCTTGCAAAGGTTAATTTGGAGGAATTTTAGTTGTAACAAATGCCATTCAGATGCTTATTGCTGCAGACTAGTAGGGTCTGAAACTCAACCAGTTTCTCTCTAAAAATATCTTTGTGCAGATACTACCTTGTAAACTCAGAGGCATTCACCTCTGATGACACAAGCTGATGAAAGGCTTTTCAAAAGACAGCATTTTTGTCTCTGCCTGCCTTTTAAGTGGAAGGTTTGACCCAGAAACCATGTGAGAGTTTATATGATCTTGAAACTACAGGCATTAAGATACTGCAGATCTCAGTTAAACAATGTGAGGCTGACCCAGACATGCTGTGTAAGGTCAGGTCTGAAATATTTTTCTGTAACTCTGTGGAATCCATGTTTGAAGTGGAAACTTGAGGTGCAATAGTTCAGCTCTTTGAAACCTGGATAAGTTAGCTTATCCAACCTGTTCCATGGACATCCCAGGGATTCTGGGTTCTTGACCCATGTTACGGCTTGAATAAATAGCCTTTAATTTCTATTCTGACTTAACCCTAGAGGCATTTCATTGTTGCTTACTCTTCAGGCTGTTTTCGAAACCTAAAGTAATACCCCAAAAAGCAGATGTCAGAGATGCATTAAGCAAAGGGAAAAAACGAAGAATCTCTGCTGAATCGTTTCAACTATTATAAACCCCAAGGGGATGTTTTAAAACCAGTTCACATTCTAAAGTAAGTAGTCAACCCAAAGGAGGGCTGTAAATAACCAGAATGGAGTTAGATGTGATCTTGCACCAATACCCATAGTCCAGCACTGAAAGCTGCAGCTTCTTTTGTGTGTTATCCCTAAATCCATCGCAACTGTCCCTCTGAAACCTAAGAATTGTGTGGTGAACTGGTGTGCTCCTTTTCAATCTGCAGTTCCCTGTGGCACACACCCCCTTTGCTCTTGCCTGCCATGTTAGGTGGGGTTCAGGGGCTCAGCTCTATGGCTGTAGTGCATGAATTCTTGCCAAGCCAAAGCCAGCACATTTCAGCCTCTTATGGGACCACACTTGTGTCCCTGCATGTGATACGGGCTTACTCTGCACTATTACACTGCAGAGAGCCTTAACAAGGCCAGAACCGCTCCAACAGGGCCGTACTTTGCACCAGCATTAAGTGAAGTTGTCTGTGCTTACACATGTGCATGCATGCACATCCTGCAATGTTCCTGTGTGCCACCTTCCTTTTGGTTGCTGAAGTAGAGGATAATTGTGAAACTTTGCGACTGGCTGATTTCTAGCTGCCCCTCCTGGCTTCTGGGACAGATTTTCTGTCATGAAACTGATCACAGGCTTGTAGTTAAAGTTGGGCTTGGAGAGCTCAAAATGGGCAGAGGACCTGACTTGAGCCAAGGAGCCCACTGAAGAGCTGGAGCCAGAGTTTGGGCTGTACACAGGCAGGCACAGCTATGTATAAAACAGTTAGAAGGAGCCAGAGTTACATGAAATGGCTTTAGAGGAATTAAGCCAAGATATGGTCCACGCCTGGGCTTCTTTCTCCACTTAAAGGTGTGTGACTAAGCTGGCCCCAGGCTCCTCCTTGGAGCTTGTTGCATGGGAGATACCTCTGGTGCAGCCAAAGTCATGATGAATGGTTGGCTGGTGAAGATCTCCCTGTCTTCGTTTGGTTGCAGTTACTCTTCCAGGCATTCCCTTCCAGACTCTCCTCTTCCAAACTCTCACAGGCATTCCTTCCCCTTTTGCTAAGCCTTACATGTCTTACCTATGTGGGAAGGAACAATCAGTCTTGTTCCACAGAGGGCTGGAAGGCTTCCTCCTCCTCTTTTGAGGACCTTCTGCATCTCACTGTGCTAACCTGCTGTCCGCCTAGCTCTCCAGAGCTTGTCTTTCCATAAAATAAGCATGCAGCCACGGCAGGGTGTTTTTGTTTAGAAAAGCAAGGACAATAAGGATTTGAAATGCCCCATCTCCACAGTATCGTCTAAGCTGAGTGAATTACCTGCAAATGCCTAGATGCAAACCCTTGCTAGAGGAATACAAAAGCAGCCCATTTCTCCAGCTCCTCTCTATTCTTGCATTTATTTTAACTCTGAGGCAAAATTGATTTCTTGCCCGATTTTGCACACATGCTGTGACTGGCAGTGGCACGCTCCAGGGTTTGAAACCTTTTATGCTGAGTTTCAGCCTGTTGCTGATTCCTGTGGGTGAGATATAAATACATGGCTAAATAAAAAGGGGGGGAAAACCCATGTATAATAGAAATGCCAGAAGGCCCCATAAGCTAATGGATACTCCTATAATAAACCCGGGTTTGAGTTTGTTTAGTCTTTAATGCAGTCACAAAGCTAAAATACGGAACAAAATGAAGATAAAAGTCATGTGGATTTAAGAGAGTCTAGATTATAAAATGCTTTTATTTTCCCTGAGTTTGCCGCACTCTCACTTACTTCTAAGCCTGTTTTTAGCTCCCACTTTCTCTCTGGTGTTTTTGACCTGTGCTGATGACTACAGCTTGTTGCTAGTTTCCCTTAGCCATTGATCAGGGGTTTGAGAGTAGTTACCTGACACAAAGAAGCAGGGTGGTTGAGGAGGATGTGAAAATGGCTCCAGGGCTCAGGACCAGAGAAAGGTTAAGTGGGAAGAAAGTGCTGGAGGTCTCTGTCCACCCCTCACTCCCTCACTTCAAACAGGGCCACCCTTGCAGCCACATCACATCACATCACATGGGGCCTCCATGGCAAGTGTTAACCATCTCCTGAGGTGAAGGCAGCACATCTTCTGCCACAGGCTTTGCTTTTCCCTCTGCTGAATGTCATTTGGGTTGCAGGGGGGAATATGGATGATGTCATGATGTAAAAGCTATGTTGCTTCTGTCAGCAATGAAACAGAATCTCCAGAAGTTACTCATGGGAGAACTACCTTTCTCGTTTCCTGCAATTACCAGGCATTGCCTGGTAAAGGAAGCATGCCCAGAAATGCAACACAGACATCCGGTTGCTAAGGTTGGGGTGTTGCCGGACAAGAAAGATCCTCAAGCCAGGAGCTACTTTAAAGCACTAAAGAGACCAATGCTCACCCTGCTTCTAGCTAATGATGTCTTCCTTAGCATCTGCAAATCTCAGCTTAGGAACCCTCCTCTCACCTTCTGTTCTCTGCCCTGTCTCTGTCACTGAATGATGAGACTCTTCTTTTGGTCTCTCCTCACAGATTTGTAAAACCCAGGAATCCAAGGCGGCTGCTTCGTACTGCAGCCCTGCAGTGCCAGTCCACTTCAACATCCAGCAGGACTGCGGGCATTTCGTGGCCTCCGTCCCCTCCAGCATGCTGCTGGCCCCTGATGCAGGGAAAAGCATTCCTGGGGATGGCCTCCACCCCTCCCGCACTGCCAGCGAGCACGACTGTGTGGTGGTCATTACCCGGGAGGTGCCGAGCCAGACCACTGCCGACTTCGTGAGGGACTCAGTGCTGTTGCACCAAGCCAAGCCAGAGCTGTATGAACGTCGTGTTTGCTTCTTGCTCCTCCAGCTCTGCAATGGCCTGGAGCATCTCAAAGAGCACGGCATCATCCATCGTGACCTGTGCCTGGAGAACCTCCTGCTTGTCCCCTGCAAGCCCCCCATGAGCTGTGTGAAAGCCAAAGATGACAAACACTTACCACGGCTCATCATCAGCAATTTTTTGAAAGCCAAACAGAAGCCAGGGACTGGAGACTCCAAACTGAAGAAGAGTCAGGCCCGGCTGGCCCCAGAGATTGTGTCGGCTTCTCAGTACAAGAAGTTTGATGAGTTTCAGACTGGTATTCTCATCTATGAGCTGCTGCACCAGCCCAACCCCTTTGAGGAGAAGGTACACCTCAGGGAGCAGGAGTACAGCCCTGAGGACCTCCCTGCTCTGCCTAGCCTATCCATCTATTCCCGGGGGCTCCAGCAGCTGGCACACCTTCTACTGGAAGCAGATCCCATCAAGCGCGTGCGGATCACCGAGGCCAAGCGGATGCTGCAATGTCTGCTTTGGGGGCCCCGGAAAGACCTCACCGAGCAGCCCCTCAGCCATGAGGAAGCCCTGCGCCGGGTGCTTCAGAACTGGGTGGACATGAAGCGTGCCCTGCTCATGATGAAGTTTGCAGAGAGGGCTGTGGACACGGAGCGGAGCATTGAACTGGAGGACTGGCTGTGCTGCCAGTACTTAGCATCTGCTGAGCCAACTGCCCTCTCACACACACTAAAACTGCTGCAGCTGCTCTGACCTTGAATGTGGCTTGGAGGCAGCGGAGGGCTCCTGGTTGCCTTGCGGCTGAAGGTACACAGCCCCTTTATATGTGAGAGGTTTGAATCTTGGCTGTGAATGCGCATCCAGCTCCTGCCCCACACTCCAATCGGAGCGCACAAGACCTGTTTAGGACCCTCAGCACTGTTAATCTGTGAGCAGGCAAAACTGGGAACCTACCCCTATTTTGGGCAAGTTTTAATTATTATTTTTTTTTTCCCTGTGGTAAGTCTGTGGACTAATAAACTACTGCCTGTGTGTGTGCATGTTCCTAATGAACCCAATGTACTGGAGTTGATTTGTACGCCTTTGGGACAGCCTTCTGATCCCCATTCTACCTAAAGCATCAGAGCCTTTTTGCCTGGGAACAGCACTGCTCTCTAGAGCAGGCACCAGGGATGAACGATTGGCTGCTTCTCCTGGGCAGCAAGTGCAATTCATGTAATGCTCCTTTTCCAGGGAGAACCAGGAGGGGCTTTCAAATTCACACCGTCTGTGGGGTTTGGCATCCATTTTGCTTCTCACTTTAAAACAAAAAAAATACTGCTTGTTCCTGTGTATCGGCTGTATTTTCCACTGTGGGCAATTCAGTATCAGCTGCCTATTACCTTTGTTGGATACTAATAGAGCATGGCTTTCCTGTCTAGTGCTTCAGCTGTGCAGACTTTTGATTGAAAGGGTGAGACACAGCCCAGGATGGGTCTGTTCTTGAGGATGATGCTGTGTGGTGGGAATTACCCCTTGTAAAATTAATGAAATGGAAAATCCCCAATTCACCTCCAAGGCCTGGGTGAGGGGGAAGTCAGGGCCAGGTTGCTTTGCTTTCCTAATCCTCATCCCTCTTGTAATTCACCTGTCCCTTGTCTAGCATTTATTTAACCCCTTTAGCAAGAGATGAGCTGGCATGTGAAAGGCCAGGGCCTGCAGCCCAGGAGGGTCTTATTGCTGCTGGTGTTGGAATTAGAAATGCATAGGGCTGGGTGTGCTGCAGACATACTCCTCCAATAGATGCAATGCAAGAACAGCTTGATTGGAAGAGGGGGAAGTTGGCCTGGCTCCTTCCAGCCACTTCCAGACATGTAGCAGCCACTCAGCTCAGTAGAGTGGCCATGCTGCTGCTCAGAAAGACTGGCTTTACAAAAGGCTGTTGTCTGCTTTTACTCTTCAACCCCAACAAGAGGCAGAGATGAACTGCCCTGTGCCTGGCACCGCTTCTGCAGCCCTTGGAGAAGGACACGTGAAGAAAGCACAGCATCACCTTAGCTGAGATAGGATGTCACTAGCTGAGCTGTCCCCCTCCCAGCAGGTAGAAATTCACGAGCACTGTCCTCCAGCCCTGATTCACCTCCAGATCAAGGCTGTCTCTCGGGGAATTTTAATTCCCCAGGTTTTTTGACACTTCATACACTTTCTGTGAATCTTTTCCAGGCTTCTCATCTGGATTATCTGTTTGGCTATGGTTGCTGCTGATGGGAGGGGATGGGTTCCTTGGCTGGGCACCCATCTGCAATGAATTTCCCCTGATCCCCTCAGGGAGGAGGCTGTACAGGTCCCTGCCTGCTGAAAGAATGTGGGACGGTTCCAACTGTGGCCGTCAGGGATTTTTGTTACACACTGGCTTTCCTGCTTCTGACTCTTGGGTCCATTTCCAGCCAGCATAGATGGCAGGAGCTTCTGGCTTGGGAGTCACTGCCCTGTGGCCCATCCTGGACACGTTGCCCTGGAAAGTCTGGCCCTGGCTTGTTGCATGTGGTTTCACATGGGCCAGCAGGGTGATGAAACAGCTGGAGAACCTGCCTGAAGGAGCCCAGCGTGTTGTTCAGAGATAAGATGAAGAAATGACTCGGTTTCTAAGCATGGATGTAGGAAGTAAGCTGGAGGCAGTTCTGCAGGACACCACTAAAGGAGACAGGGCCTGGCCATGGCATATCCAAGCTGAGCAATAACAGGCAGGTAACATGTGGGGCAAGTGGCTTGTAGAGCTTAGGCTGGGTACTCAGCAGGACTCAAGAAGTAGTCAAACATCCAACCAGCCCACATAAAACAAGGACGGAACCATTTTGCATGCTGAGTTTCAGTTTTGTGACAGACACTGATACAGGTATTAGCACAGGGCCTGCACAGCATGGGGTGTTAACTTGATCAAAATGGTTTCCCTGAAGTTTGGGCACTTGAGACTGGTTCTGGTGTTGGTCCTGGTCCTGCAGCAGCATCATACCAGCAGACTAGAGGCCAACAATAGTCCTGTAGCAATTTCAGCTATATTATTTTGAGATTTGGTGGGTGGCTTCTTGCTCTCATATAAGCAGAAACTCAGCTCCATGCTTTCCTGATTACTTTCCCCTATGGTAGCTCATGCTTCTCCAGCCTAATCAGCTCTGGGTTCTAGGCCAGTGCATGAACTGAAAAAGTCTATGAGGGTTTCTGCTGTATAGCTGTTGTGGGGAAAGTGACACCTAAGCCTCAGATGAGTGCCAGCAGGGCAAGAGAGGTGATTTATTTTCAAGGCACAATCCTATTAGTATCTCCTTATGCTCTTTTGGTGTTGAGACCAAGGCCAGATGGAGACAGATCCTCTCATACCTCCCAAGGTTTTGGAACATTTACAACAGAGACTGACACCACTGGAGACTATCCCCTGTGCTGGTTCCCTTCAACCTCAACCCAGTGCTCCTGAGACATGAGGTATGCAGCTTCAAGGACCATGTACAGTACCCAACAATGGGGAAAAAATGCCTAGGGCTGCATGCTGTTCCCCTTCCATCCTATTTCACATGATATGCAAGCCACATAGAGAGCCAGCTCTTCTCCTGGCATCTCCTTCTGGATGATGCTTTTCTGATCCTTCTTACGAAGCCATAAGCTACAGCTACAGCTTTTCTGATCCTCCTTATGAAGCCAGCAGATCAACTGGTGCTTTGGCTCATAGATAGAGTACCTGGGTATGATCTGCATTGCCACTGGCTATCAGAAAGGGTGGATGTCTTAGCACTGTCAGGATGTTCCTGATGCTTTTGTGGCTGAGGTTTTTTTTCCCCTTTAGCCTTCACAAAAAACAGACACTAACATATGCTGGAGAAGCAGAGTTGCTTCTTGGGGGGGAAAACACAGCAGACGGGTGAACTAACAGCACAATGATGGGATGGGATGTGTGGCAGGGGTGGAGCTGCCCTGCAGGCAAAGAGAAGATGCCAGGAACAACCCTGACTTTCCAGCACACAGAGGTAGACCCGGCACGCAGTGCACCCCAGAACTGGCATTGCTGCTCTGGGACAGCTGCTCAGAGCTGTCTCCATAGTATGGGTGCCACCTCTCCCATGCTCTTTGGAGTCTGCAGTTCTAGGCTCGTAGGGTAAAAGCACAATGGTGGTATTTTAATCTCTCTGTGTCAGGATGATCTGAGCTTCCAGGAATGGGAGGAGAGGCTGGAGTCCTCCTCCAAGCCTTGAAGAGCAAAGGTAGATGGAAACAGTAGAGGTCAAATCCTTGTACTTGCAGAGACCCCAGGTATTCCCTCCTGAAAGGGTCAGCCCATCCAGCCCCTCCCATGTGAATCTGCTGGAAGTTACCAGGACAGGAATACCGCAGAAGACCCTGCAATACCCCAATTCCTCTCCAGTGTATAGGGAGCAGAGCTCTCCTCGATGTGACAGGGCTGAGGGTTAGAGCTCACCAATCCATGGAGGGTCCTCCAAGTGCCTTTCTGCTGTATTCTGAAAAAAGGAGCATCTGAGTTACTCAAGGTACATGAGGAAGAGACCTTTTGGACAGGGAGCACTTTTGAAAGGCATCAGGAAGACCATTTGCTGCACTTTTCGTCCTCAGCCACTATTTATGAGCGCATTTGGGCTGTCAGCACTTCCATTGGAGTCCTCAGGGCTCCCTCGGCAATAGGACCAGAACAAAGAGGACTCCCAGCCTGCTGGGCTGCTTTAGGCAGAATGTTGCCATCAAGTGGAGGGAGGTGATCCTGCTCCTCTGCTCAGCACTACTGACACACACTTGGAATGCTGGATCCAGCGGTGGACTCCCCAGTACAAGACAGACATGAGCATTCTGGAAAGAGTCCAGCAAAGGGCTGATGATGGTGAAAGGACTGGAGCATCTCTGGTAAGAGTAAAGGGTGAAAGAACTCAGACTGTTCTCCCTGGAGAAGGCTCAGGTAGGGGGAACTCAGCAATATGCTGGTAAGTACCGGCGGGGAGGAATGGAGAAAGGAGCCATGCACTTAGTGATGCCCAATGACAGGACAAGAGGTGATGAACATAAGCTGAAACACACCCAAGAAAATCCATCCTAAGAAGATACTTGTTTGTGTATGCATGTGCATGCAGTGTGTGTGCTGTATGTGCTTCCATGTTGTGTGTATGTTATACGTGTCTCCGTGCTGTGTGTGCGTGCCTTGTGTTGTATGTTTCGTGTAGTGAGCGTGGTGTGTATGTTGTGTGTTGCATGCACAGTGAATGTTTTGTGTGCATGTGCTCTGGTTTTGTGTGTGCTCTGTGGGGGGGGATCAGCTTGGCTCCATGGGAGTGCCAAGGGGGGCCCAAGAGCAGCCTAAGCCCCAGAGAGGCCCCAGATAGGGTCAGTGGCATGTGGGAGAGGGGACTGTGGGGTACATGAGGGTTTATGGGGCAGGCATGGGGAAAGTTGGTACCCAGGAAGTTATGAGGCACATGGGAGGTTGGAAGACTTTGCAGAAGCTATGGAGCATCCAGGACAGCAAAGGGTCAGCATAACAGGGGAGAGAGTTGGGTGCATATCCAGGGGATCAGGTGGACCCTGGGGGGCATGATGAGGCACCCACGGGAATTGTGGAGCACCCAGGAAATGGAAGTCTATGTGGCACAGGAGAGGTCACAGGCACCTTAAGGGACCATG
>NW_009917275.1:9713-23724 GCF_000696875.1 Nestor notabilis | reverse complement strand
AACTTCATGAGGTTGGCATCGGCCCAACTCAGAAACGTGTCCAGGTCCCTCTGGGTGCATCCCTTCCCTCCAGCCTATCAACTGAGCCACACAGCTTGGTGTCACCGGCAAACTTGCTGAGGGCGCACTCAATCCCACTGTCCATGTCACCAACAAAGATGTTGAACAACACCGATCCCTGAGGGACACCACTCGTTACTGGTCTCCAAGTGGACATTGAGCCGTTTACCACAACTCTTTGCGTGTGGCCACCCAGCCAGTTCTTTATCCACTGAGTGGTCCATCCATCAAACTGATGTCTCTCCACTTTAGAGACAAGGATGTCGTGTGGGGTCCCACCTCTCCAGCCTGTCCAGGTCCCTCTGGATCCCATTCCTTCCCACCAGTGTGTCAACTGCACTACACAAGCTCAGTGCAGCTCCACACTGCTGTATTTCCCATCCTATAATGACTTAAAATCAGTGACACTACAGAAAGAAGCCTGAACATTTCTCACGACCCAAACCAAGACCCTGTGATAAGATTAAGGCAACTCATCTGAATTTGGTGCAGAGATGAGAAGACACCTCATGGTTTCCCCTGCATTAGCAAAGGGAGAAACTGAAGCCAACACCCAGCAAAGAAATAAACAGCAAGCAAGGAGCGATGATCACAGGAGGTCCTTGGTCCCTGAAGCTGGAGCAGAAAGCTCTTTGTTCTACTCTTTCACACTCACCTAGACCCAGAGCTAAGTTTATAGTTTAAAATAGAGATGCAACACAGGTACTGGCAGAGCTTTTTAGCCAAGCAAAGAACACCCTGACAACATTCCTTTGCCCTGCAACACACGGCCTTGGTCTATTTCTTCACATTGAGCTTTAGCATTTATTTCACAAGCACTAATCTTGTTAAGCAGAGAGACAACACCTTATTCCACCCTATTAGTTTTAATATCATGATCTAAACCAGGAAGTGTTTGTTTGTTTGTTTTCCAAGGCAGGGCTTTCCTCCTGACCATGGGAGAATCATAGAATGGTTTGGAAAGGACCTTAAGATCATCCAGTTCTAGTACCCATGGCTCCCAGAACAGTGCATCAAGTGAGGTATCTCATCATCTTCTTGAAGCTGCAACCTTCGAAGCTCATTTGAGGTTAACCAGCATCCTTGTTCACAGGACCAGCACTATGTCCCCAAAGACAGAATCCCAGATAAAGTGAAACTCATTACAGTTTTAGCATGGCCAACCTGGAAATCTACATCAGAAAGGTCTTTTCTTTTTCTAAGTGACATTTCCAATACTATGCAAAAGAACCAGAGCTGGAAGAACTCTTTTGTCACAGAAACTTCCACAAGTTGATTCTCATTCCACTGAAGAAGAAAGTTGAGGAGAGAAGGATGCTGAGGACAAACTGACATCTGCTGCCTTGTAAAGGAAATGCTAAAAATCGGACTTCCTAGCATCTGAAGCCTCAACATTAAAGTGGAAAATAAACTCTCAACCATGGTAGTCTGGCCATCATCCCTCTGCAGGACGTGACTCAGATGAGATAAAGCTGCACATGAAAACGGAGACAGCCTACCTTTGTGATGGATCATCGATTTACCATGTCTATAAAGTACAAGTCAGATGTCCAACAGCTGCCACAGCCTTCCCTGGGGACCTCTGTTCATTACCTGCACTCTCTAAAGTGATTTACTACAACACTGCAAACCTACTGCTGCTGCTTGAGGAAGAGAAGCTGACAGCAACCAGGTATTTGCCTTTAGAAAAGGCTTACCATCACCTGGCAGCTGGCTTGGGAGCAAGTAGGACAGTCCGTGTCTGAAGCTTGTCTGCTCTTCTTCCACAGGGCACAAGTGCAAATGTAGCAGAGCATGATCTAGGGCCCCTCACACCAAAGGATTTCTGAAAGAAAACAGACGCTGACACTTTCAGGAGTGGTTTATCTGAGTACAGCTGGGTTACAGCAGCCACCATTCACCACTGATTCAACCACATCAGAGTTCACTTAATTGTTGCTTGGATCCTTTTGGTTTCCCCTGAAATGCTACCAAATACAGGGGACAACACCCACATATCCTCTGTCCTCACTTACACACTAGCATGCTGAGGAAATAAACGGATTAAGATTTGACAGTCTTTTAACAGGAATTATGCCCCAGATTACTGTGGTAGGTATATGTTAGCAACAGGTTGTGGTTGTTTTAAGGAAATGTCATTGATACTGTATGAGTTTTTCCAATTCATGTGCACATACCTGAGCTATGTGGTGATCAGATACCCATCTTTTCCTGGTGGTTTTTTTTTTCCCCCAAGAAAGTAATCAGTGAGACGAAGCATCCATGCACAGCTCAAAAACAGCTTTCACAGATCTATTTACGACAGCACTACCACAGAGTTTGGGTGCGAGTCAAAGCTCCATATGTACTCTGCTTCTGGTTTTGATCTTAGCTCAGATACATGGTGACACGTTTAATATTCCATCAACTGCAAGTGCTGAAGCACAGAAAGAAGGTTCAAGGTGATGAGAAAAATCTTCAAAACCTTAGAAGTGAAACAATTAAGCATTTACCTCCAGATTTCTCATGACCCAAGGCATGTAAACAGCAAGCAAACCTTTCTCAGCCAGCCATCGCACTATGCTGGTAACATTCTCTCTCCACTTTCCACGTGCTTCCTAGTGGCTACATTCAGGTGAATCCCCAAATGGCTCCACCACTCCCCTAGAACACCCCACAAATCTGAAACACAGTTTCCACATCACAGAGTGGTTCAGACTCCTCTACCCCATCCCCAGGGATGTAACAGACCATGATTAGTCCAGGCGACAGCAGCCTTAGTAGTTCAGCAGCCAGGCTGAGACAGGCTAAAAACTGAAATTAGGCAACTGTAGCCCAAAGGAGGCTCCTACAGTCGTAGGTCAGGGTCACAGATCTTCAACTACAGGGCAACACCCTGCCTGTGAGGTATGAGACAGCTTCCCAAGCGGTACCAGCAGCCCACTGGCACCAGCAAGCACATGACAGACAAGCAAAGGGAAGCACCCAGTCCAAGTACTCCACCAAGCCTCGTGCTGGGTGGAAAGGAGAGATTTATAACCTGTATCACCAGGGATGGGTCAGGCAGAGCATAGCCTGAGCATACCACCACCTCCCTACTCCTCAATCTGACCTGTTCCTGGCTGCCTACTCTGCCTGTGTCCTGGGTCCAAGAAGGACAGAGTTGGATTCTAAGCCAGGCTTTACATGTCTCCTTGGGAGTGATTCAGCTGAAGGAGAGAGATAAGCTGGTTAGAAGAGCTGAGTAGCCTCTAGGTTACCCCAACAGCCATGCCTCATACATACGCATGAGACGGCTTATGCCATATAACATCTAGCTACCCTAAAAAGCATCTTCCTGTTCCTCCATCCATCAAACACCCTTAAGTCTCTCCATTTCACTAGCTCTGGCACTTGTTTGAGCTCTCCACAAGCCCACACCAGAAGTGCACAGCTTTCCATCAGGTTTCTGAGCTGCATCCCTACTGAGAGGTTAAAGAAAAGCCTCAGAGACAGCCTGAAGGAAAGTACAGATAGATGGTATCATCCTTTTCAGCAGCAACAGGTTGTCACACAGTGTTGTTCCACTAAATGAACAGCTAAAGAACTCGTGGACAATCAGACATTTACGGTTCTTCTAACACCTTAACATAAATGCATGTACTCCTGTTAATTTTTAGTAGCTCTTCCCATATCCTGTGGTCTAAGAACTGAATGCCAAGAACATAAAGGCTTTCAGCTCTGTTACCTGACGTAGCAACAGCTTTCATTGAAGCTGTAGCCACATCTTCCACCCTCACATGTTTTCGAGGCAGAGCCTTCTTCCCTGTCCCACCAGGAGAAAACAGGATGGGAAATGCTGAATTTCTAAACTGGCAGATATTTGGTAAACAAACTAATTTGGTAGCATTTTGGAAAGAAGTCATCTAGCATGTACTTACAGGAGAAACAAATACAACTTGTGCAAGGCTGACAACAGCCAGCAACTGCAGTAGAACCCAGCGGGCACACGGCCCATGAGCTCAAGCCTCATCCAAGCTGGCCTTGGACACTTTCAGGGATAGGGCAGCCACAGCTGTTGGCTCTGCCAGGGATTATCCAGACATAGAATCAGAGAATCCCAGACTGGTTTCTGTTGGAAGGGACCTTAAAGCTCCTCCAGTTCCAACCCCTGCCACAGGCAGGGACACCTTCCACTAGAGCGGGTTGCTCCAAGCCCCTGTGTCCAACCTGGCCTTGAACACTGCCAGGGATGGGGCAGCCACAGCTTCTCTGGGCACCCTGTGCTAGTGCCTCAGCACCCTCACAGGGAAGAGCTTCTTCCTTATGTCTAACCTGAACTTTCCCTGTTCCAGTTTAAATCCATCACCCCTTGTCCTATTGCTACAACAATAGACTTAGCCCATACAGTGCTAACTGCCCAAGTAATGTTAATTCTCATAAGACACATTTACAGAAACAGTCAAGCCCCTGGAGAAGGCTGCAGACAGTACCGCAGCACCCAAGGATCCACCAGGGCTCGAATGGAACTGCAAAGCTTGCACTGGGTTTCAGCAAGGAAATGAAAATTACACTGACATACAATTGTTCCACCCCCATCTTCGCCTTCACACATTTCTTACAGGTCAATTTTAAAGAATTAAGTCTTGTTCAGCTACACATCTGGTGGCTGTTGCTAAAGGAAACAGACTCTGCAACAGCTGAGCAAAAACAATGAGTTACATAAAAGCCAGACTGCAAAAGCAAGACCCAGCGTTCTGCCAGCCAGGGAATCTCAAACATTACGTGAAACCCCACGTTCAGTTTTGGGGTTAGAATACGATGAAGTGAGCCCTTACACACTACAAAAGCCACAAAGGTTTGAGTTTTCTTTAAGATTTTGAGAATATAATCATGCTGTGTTGTAATTAACTTCCTAGCTAGTGACTTCCCAAAGATTTTCCATAAACAGACAGAGAGATGAATTACAGCTTAAAAATGGACAAGCTCAGCTCTGGGCATTTTTAGACTTAGATCAAGTCAGTACAAGTTGAAGAATTACAGAAGATGGTTTTAGTCATTATTTAAGTTAGGGGCTCCCCCATGCCTAGTGGAAGAATATTTTTTTCCTTGGAGCACCCTTTTTGGTCACTGCCCCCTTTTCCCTGACACTTACAAGTGTTTGGAGATCAGCACCCAACAGTTGAAGTAAGCTGCACTGAACAGGAGGCATGGAAGAAATTGAGAAGGGGCTCCAACATCACCACCATTCATGTCCCTAGACCAACTAGATGCCCTCTAAGGTTACAGATCTTCAATAGCGCCTTTACAGATCATGAAGTCCCACAGCAGGAGAGGCAGCACTCCCGAGAACATCTCAAAGCAACGCAGCTCTAACACACTGGAATTGCACTTCACATTATGTACCTTTCTACAAATAGATATTGCTGCTCTTTGAGGAGAGCTTCTGCTCTTAAATAATCCAGAAGCCTGATGGATGACTAATACAACTAGAAAGCTTTGTGTACAGGAGGATATTTAGCTACCACACATCATGAGGACCGCTTTCAACATGCAGCCAAAGAACAGCGGAGGCACCTACAGCTTTCACTGCAGTCTCCCTTTGTTTGACATAGGCTCCAAGCCTTTGGTCCTAGCTAGCTTCCTTCAGCCCCACTTAGAGAAGTCCTCTCTGAAGTCAACCCCAATTGCTTAGAATCACAGTGTTTTCCTGCCCAAGACACCATCAGTCCAGGTCTATTCTATACCACTACGGACTCAACCTACTACTATGCAGAAAGCTGCTTCTACACACCACTTGGTGAGCTCAGTGGAAACGTACCATGTGAGTAACCATCCAAGTCAAGAATTTAACCATTTAACCCGTGGTCTCTGCTGCTCTTGTTCATTTATGCTGTCCAGGGAAAAAAAATTGGCCCTAAAGCCAGATTCCTCAAGTTGGAAATGGCTCACCAAGCACTCTGGAGGACAACCTAGCAGAGTCAAGAGCTAACTCCTCACTCACATGGATAATGCCCATTTCATCAGCATAAATGCAGGAGTGGAAGCACTGGTTTCACTGGGCCTGGGAAGAAGCCGAGCCAGCGCACCTCTGCTTTTGGATCCTGCGGCAGGGAACACGCAGATGAAGGCACAAATGCTCCTTGAAGAAGTAATGCCATGAGTCAGGGTGCTCGCTTACAGGAATACGGGCAAGTGGAAGTCATGAAATGAGAAAACCATTTAAATATCACATTTAAATATACATAAGGATAAAAGCAGGCAGGAATGGCATACAGCACAGGCAGCTTGGGAGCAAGATCCATGGCTGAGACAGCACCACTTTCCAGTGTCTCGGAATTGATAAGGGATTTCAGTAACGCGTTATCAACTTATCTTATGTATTTAACACAGTCGAAGGCTGGGCTCCTTGTTCCATCACTTAGCATTCATGCTGCCTGGCAGTCTGAGCTAAGAATTCACATCCTCATTTGTGAGTGAATGAGGGGGGAACAAATCAGACATCATGAGCTTGGTAAAAGCTTCACCCAAGAGACAAGGCACTCTACAATCCCAAACCCCATGGAAATAGCTTGATGCATTAAAGAAGAGTTCCCAAGATCCCAGACATCTTACAGGCAGGATAAAGAAAAACAAGAGGGTGATTTTGGTCACAGAGGAAACCCTCTGCAACATCACAAAGCTTCAGACCTCAGGGGCTTATCGTTAAGACAAAACAACACAAAATGAAGCACAGTCAGATGACTACAGTCTCCGACGGACTCATACTAAGATACTAAAAGCACTGGACTGCACCAGTCTGGATTGCTCAAACTGAAGACTTGTCAAGACGTTAATGACACTCCTAATACTGACACCAAAAAAGTAAAGTAAAAAAAAAAAAAAATAAAAATGAAGCTGCAAAATAATTTAAGATACAGTATCAAGCAAAACTGAAAGCAGATTTCTCCTCCAGGCTGGAAGCTCCTGAAAGTGTGAAATCATTGTCTGTCTGTCTGTCCCCCCCACAACTGAAATTACCAAAAGGCAAGAGCTCATCAAACTTCCTACATACAAAATTCAAAGTGGAAACTACAGTTCAGAAAGAATTTGGTTTGTCACATCATTTTGTCCAAACATAGAAACAGCATTTCCAAAGATGCACAATTATGGCCCTAAATTCAATGTCCCAACTACTTAATCAGCATAATTTCATCTGCGCTGGCTTATACATGAGCAGAAAACTAGTTCGTCACTATATGTTTTTTCAAAAGTCCAGAAAGAGATATCCAGTGCTAGTTCTGCTCCTGTAGTACTCATTATTTACACCCCAGAAAACCTTTCACCAAGCAGACTTACAAAGCTCTCAAGGTCATGGCTTTCATCAAATCAGAACACTTGATCAATGTGTTCTGGGTCAAAAGGATAATTCAAAGCTTGGGAAGCCGTGTGAGGAAAGGCTGAGAGAGCTGGGTTTGTTCAGCCTGGAGAAAGGGTGGCTTAGGGGAGACCTTATCCCCATGTTCCAGTATTTAAGGGTGGCTACAAAGACAACAGAGACTCCCTTGTTACAAGAAGTCACATGGAAAAGGCTAGGGGTGATGGGCTCCTCCAACAGTTACTCCTGGGGAGATTCCAACCAGCCACTAGAATAATCTCCCCAAGCAAGCAGCGACTCCCCAACACCAGACACTTTAAGATTGGGCTGGACATGGTGCTGGGACATCTAGTCTTGGGTCATGCTTTGCCTAGAAAGGTTGGCCCAGATGCTTCCTTCTAACCTGGCATTCTATGGTTCTGTAACTTGCCCATTCCACGAAATCAAGGTATGTATACACAGCGGAATCAGTCACTCTCACCTACAAATGTTATTCCTTTGGATTTCACTGTTCTAGAGAGGAAAACTTTCCCAACATCTTCACTTTTGAGTTTTCTGCTCATTTCATAGGTCAGTTGTAACAGAACAGAATTTAGCCCACATTTTACTTGTCACAGTGGAACAAACTGTACATGTATACAGAGCACATTAACTTTGCTACTGGGCGGAAAGCTGAAGCTCTTTTAGAGAAGCTTCAGCTCACCACAGAAGAGTCTGTACTCTCCCTGACTTTAATCCTACCCAATTTCCTTGTTGCAGATATTCATCACTGACAAGCAGCACTGCAGCTACCTACTTCTCACCTCAACATGTATGTTCTAAAAATAAAGCCAGGGAGAGTAGGTGAGGGATGCAGAGAGTAACTTTCCAGAGAAGTTACTTCAGATGAAAAATGCTGACAAAATTGAGAGGAGAAGAAAATTAAATGGAAATAAGGAATAAGAATTCAACAACTTGCATTCAGGTCTCTAAGCATTCTTCCACAGACTTGACAGATAGCTCATGTACCCTGGCTGTAAGTTACAAGTTTTTACAGCGTCTTCCCTGGTTTGGTTTTTGAGTTGCATGCTGAAATGCTCCAGAATATCAAAGCCACATGAGACTCACCCCAATTTTGTAACTCACTTCATATGTTTCTTATTTGCAATCACTTCTTATGTTTGTTATCTGCAATCACAGGGCAGCAAGTGCTGAGGCACAGGAGCACCAGAGCAGCCGGCCAGGCATATCTGTGGTGAAACTGGAAAAGAGGAAAGGACATTTCAGAAAGCCTCCACGCAACAGTTCATACAAGCAACTTCCAATCTTGCTTTATTCTGCTAAGAAAAGAAGGAAAAAACACTGTTTGCAGTTTTCAGTTTGATATGCCAGCTTCCAAGTATACTGTGGATAAAGAGGAAACAAACACCACTTCTTATAGGGAGACCTAGTATTTCTCCTTACCCCACGTCAGGGCAAACTAAAAGCTTTCTGTGCAATAAGGTCACGTGAGTTTTAGTTCAGAAGATGTTTTCTTAAAATACAGGTGTTTCTGACTCTTCAGTAATTTTAGTTGTTGGTGAACTGTGTTTCCCCACCTTGGGAAACAGGTTCCCAAACCTGAACTCCCATGACGCAGCATCCCTGGGCTGGCTCCACCTCCCGTGATGCTTCTAGGCACTTTAGTCAGAAAGAAGCATAAGGGGTTTTTTGTTTGTGTGCTTTTCCCCTGAGATAACACCCTCCGGAGCACACAGCACACAGGGCAGAACAGGGCCCAAGCACCCATTTCCGAGGGGAATGCGCTATAACAGAGACGTGAAGGTCAAACCAAAATGAAACTCTGGAAAACTCTGCCCAGGATGACCAGACATACACTGTTCTGTTCTGCATTCAAAACATGGGCATTTAACTTCCTTCGGTAGGAAACACGCGGGTTGTTCTAACAAAAATTACAATTTTAAGAAGCAACTTCAAGTTCTGAGAAGCTCTGACCATCATCTAGAAAAGAAGTTCTTACCACACGCTGGAATATGATGTTGAGACTCCCTTACAGATGATGGTCTGACACGGGCTATAAGCAACCAGGCTCCCCGGTGCCAAACGGGCATTCCAAGCCTGTGCCGCTTATTTCCCTGACTGTTACAGCAAGGGTAGAAGTTTAAGTTCCACACTAACCTCTCAAACTGCTCGTTCTGTAAGCACACAGGAGAAAAAAGGGCCCTCTGTACACTGGCCACAGCAGAAGGAAACCGTGCACTGGAGAGATGTTTGCTTTATCCAGCATGAAGTGCAAGACAGACTGAACTCACTATCACCACAGTGCCAACAGACGCCACTTTGACTGCAGCACACAGGAATTTGCTCTGCCTCTGCCCTGTACTTTCACAAGCTTGTTGTTAGCCCAGCCCAGGGCACATACGTGTTCTCCCAATATCATTTATGAGTTCTGTCCTCAAGAAGCCAGGAGGATTGCTCAATGGCATCGTAGGACACTTCAAACATCTCCATGAACTCACGAGAGCTGTCATTAACTAATCCTTGTCTACAATTACCCAGCACCAGCTCCTGAATAAAGCCAACCACTGCTGTGAGGAGCACACCACCGGTGTACAAGTGGTGAGTGACACCCATGAAAAGGCATTGGGTAGTTGAATATATCCCCAATATTAAGTTTATTGCAAAGCATTTAAGGTGAGCTGTTGTTCTATTTGACGCTAAAGTTCTCCCAAGTTATTTGTCCGGGTCAAAGGCTGCAGCCAGGAAGAACCAGCCAAACTTGTCCCTAACGAAGCCCTACAAGAGAGGGAAAACATAAGCACCTATATTCAGACGGAGAGAGGGATTGCTGCTTTATTTAGTTATTTGACATTGCAACCCTAAAAGCCTCTTGGGCAAAGAGCAGGAGCATCCCATTAATATGACAGTCCACAGATTGAAATACAGAACACTCTTCAACCCAGGGAAGTTTGCTCTTTTGCGACTTCGAACACACCTCAGTTAAACTTAGAAAGAAAAACCAAAAGCTGTGCATAAAAATTCCAAACTAGGTTCATTGGCCAGAAACTGCCTCAGTTTCTTTACATAAATACCAACCTCTAATAAGAAGTGGCATCTCCAAACAAGGAAGCTAAACTGAATACAGTTTATAACCTGCTCCACAGTACAATGATTTCTTCTAGGAATAAAAGTAGATAAATCATCTCATGCTATCCTGAGGTTCAGGTTCAAACCAGGGGTTAAATATTACTCAGGCTCTGCTTGAAAAACAAGAAGATAGGCATGGTATGGAGGGGGCAAAGTGGAACATGAGAAACCCCCCTGCACTGGTCAGCCTCTGCCATTTCCTACTGGCAGCAGCTGCAATAAAAAAAAACACATCCTCACCTCACACAAGACATTTACAACAGAGCTTTTGGCTGCAGCACAGCAAACATGATTCCTCCCATGTTCACAGAGACAGGACTCCAGTGTCTTCAGAGCACCCAAGGTTCAGAAAGCAGAGCTCAGCTTCCATCCTTCCGGCCAGCCACACACCGATGGTGCTGGGCTCACCCAGAAATCCTGCCTGGTACCAAGATGGCTCAAGCAAAGCACAGAGGAGCCCAAAGTAACAACAGGCTTCAGCTCCTGACTGCAGCAAACGTTAAACCTACCAGAGAAGCCAGGAACCAAGAATGGCACGGAACAGAAAGCCACCTCTTGCAGCAACAAAAAGCAATGGTTAAGGCGCAAGAATATGTGGACAACCTGGTTGGAGCACAAGTTTATCATGGTAATGAGCTCCAGTCTTTCCTTTGCCAGAAAGCCTCACTGCCCAAAGCCTAACATTATGCAGAATCCAGGGATCACATCCCTTGGTGAAGGGAAGGCTAAGGCAGCTGAAAGAGTGGCCACAGAAAGCAGAATGGCAGTGAAAGAGGCAATCTGAAACCAAGAACAGCAAGAGGGACCCTTCCCACTTTTGATAGATAATTAAACTTTTTGGCGTTTAATTAGCATCTCCAGGCACCGAGCCCATTACCTGTGACACTTCCTTGATGACCTTAAGCTCAGAGACACACATTTTAGCTTGAACTCAATAGATCTTGGCTTCGAACAGCCACACAGAAGTAACGCAGAATCCTTGGAAGGGGATGCTCTGCTTCCTGCTGGGCAGCTCGCTTCAGGAAGAAGAGTTATTTACTTTACAGAATGCCAAAGCCAGAAGGATACGGGGCATTTGGGGGAGTAGAGCTGGGCATGGGTCCCATGCTCCTGTATTCAGGACATACTCCTCTGCATCGCTTGACATAACCACAGCAAAGCCCAACCTTCTCAGCAGCCCATGAGCTGCATTTCTCTTCAGCCCTCAAACGCCACGATATTCAGAGAAACATCACATTGGCTGGAAAGTCCGACAGATCCCCAAAACCTCTTCCAGCTGTCAGTGAGAGAACCACGCTACACCAGAAGCTTTTAGCATTTCTGGATGTTTTCCCCCATTAGTTTTCAAAGCAAGATACAGATGAGAAGCTTGTTTCATTTTCAGAGTAAAAACTAACATCCCTGAAGGCAGCTTGGGAGGAGATGATATTTGCTACCTTAGAGTACACAATCAGGTCTTTCATCTCCTCCGAGGGACAGGGAAATCTGTGCCAGCCTGAGCCACGAGATGCGATTTCCAAGTGCAGTGCTTGAAAAGTTTGGGGTACACCACAGACACTTTTCGGCTCCTGGAGGAGGACATTGCTTCTGCTGCTGCAGCAAGGAACATGACTCTATAATCCCCTTCCTTATTCGTTCTCTCAGGAAGCTGCTACATGGAGAGTTTGGGGATCTTTCGTACTTCAGCTCATTGTTATTTTATTACCAGTTAGCAACACAAAACTTTGGGATACTTTTACATTTATTTATAGTCTTACCAAATTAAGGCATGGGAACAATATTAAAATTCTAACCTAATGGACACTGCCCTACTCCAAAGTCTTGACACTGTCCAGCACGGCCAAAAAGGTAAGGCATCCCCCAACGGCATTAGATGATGGAACAAAACCTCAAGAGCAAACACGATGCTCCACACTCACATCGAGCTCCAACAAGAGCCTTGCTCAGCAGTGCACAGAATGTGAAGTTCTCCACATACAAGTGCCTTATTTGAAGAGCATCCCATCAGTCCTGGATCAATGGATGTTCAGGTGAGCAGATTTTCAACCAAAGTGTTCCATGCCCATATGGAAAAAATCAGGTCTCTGTAGACCATTTCTGCTGTGCCAGAAAGCCTGTTCAGGAGACCTCAATGCTACCAGACAGCTCCAGCATAACACTTTAAAGCTATTTCTGTTTCAAGTCAAATACATGAGCATTCCAAACCCTGGTCTAGAAAAAGGCTTCCTCTTAGAGGGCACCAAACAATCTCGGCGTAAATACCAGGTTCATCAGTTTTGCTTCACAGCTCAGTATTTTGTTCTACTCTCACACAGACCTTTAGCCAGAGCTAGTAAAAGAAAACCTGCAACACTTAAAAAAGCAAAAACAAACCCCAAAATATTAAGACAGTTTCAAACCAGTTTCAAACTTTCAAGAGGTACTGACATTTTTAGACCTCACAGGTGGCACCTTCAGCAGCTGGGAAAAATCTAGCAAGAGCATCTTCAGATATTAAAGCCTCACTTCAAACAAGCAAACTCCCAAAGTAAAGTCTGACTAATGGCTAAAGCCATTAAATGCAGGAATCTGTAGCATGAAACATCCCTCTCCTATTCCACCAATGCATAAGGAACAGCTTTTTGGGAGCAATAAAGATGCCAGTATGACAATTCAGGATGTGCAAACTTAAGCTGCATTTTATGCCGTGTGAAAGTAAGAGGAAGGAGCAAGTCCCTGTTTTTAAGTTCAGTCAGACAAGAGCAGCTGGAATGTATCTCCTGCACCTCCACCCATAGACTGCTCCGGTTGCTTAACAGTTACAGAAACAATCAAGAGATACAGCTCAGAGGGCAGCAGCCAAACACCTAAACCCATGTCCTCCAAAAGCCAAAGAGGTGAAAAACATGGCCCATCTAGCTTAACCTCCAGCTTGCAACAGCAGCCATAAGTAGATGACTTGGAAAGAGAAAAGAGAGCAAGCATTTGTAAATTCTCAATGCACATTTCAATGCAGGTTTTTATTTCTGGGCCTCCCCAAATCAGTTTGGGCTTCTGGGTGTTCAGGAACAATCAGTGTAGCCTCTTCATGACATGTCCAGTTCCTCTATGAACTTGCCCAAAAGGTCTGTACACACAGTAGTCCTTGGCTAGTTCAACTCATCTACTATTTGCTGCCTGAAAAACACCATCCTCCACCTTCTAAACCAACCTCCAGTGAGCTCCATCTGATCGCTCCTGAATCTCACAGCAGTAGTGGACCATCCTCCCACATTCACCAGTGATGATTTGGTTGACTTGACCTAACCCACTGCTGACCCTTTGGTGTTAGCTAGATAGAAATAACCCCTTCCTAGAACCAGCCTGGTTTGGGTTGAAGGGAGCTTAAAGCTCATCCAGTTCCAACCACCTGACATGGGCAGGGACACCTTCCACTAGAGCAGGTTGCTCCAAGCCCCTGTATCCAACCTGGCCTTGAACACTGCCAGGGATGAGGCAGCCACAGCTCCCCTGGGCCACATGTGGCAGAGC